>NC_046155.1:223735146-223910146 GCF_011064425.1 Rattus rattus | reverse complement strand
TTTCTGCCTCCTACCCTACTAGCCAATAATGCAAAAGAGAAGGCATTTCAGTCTCAAGAGCGTCCCCATACCATCGTGGTTTGTACCAGTGCCAAGTATACCAGAGATGGAATTGCTCCGTGACCCTTCCTAGAAACAACAATGAGTCCCGTTTAAGGAACTTTCTAGTTGCTGTGTACCCATTGCTTGGTTTTATGTAACTTCCCTCTGCTATAGCAAATTGGGAAACAGGGCAGATTCTGTCTTGCTCTTCCAATATAGTATAGAGATGACAGCATGTCTACTTTCTTAGTGGAATGCGAGAGTTTAAGAATCAAAAAGCTTTCGGGTACTAATACAGTGAGAGCAGGCCTTAACAAGCCCCATCTCAGAGAAATCCGTTCGCTTCATCCTTCTTGGCAGATATGGAAAGTAATCCCAGGCAGCAATATTATGCTTCCATGGTTACGGACAATATTATGCTTTTCTAGGAGCAAACATAATTTTGATCCTTGCCAACCATGTTTCTGAACGTGCACTGCAGCAATCAGGCCAGCCAAGCAGAACCAAAGTAATTTACTCGGACCAAATCCATCTTATAGGAAAAGCAAGCCAATGAGCCAAACCCATGTGCTAGTGACACCGAGGGAGGACTGATGTTTACTGATCTGTGCAGGAAGTTACCTTACAGGGATACAATGTAACGGAACGGTTGAGTGGGCTGGGTGCTGGCTGCAGTGCCCTTTTGCTTCCAGACTCCCCTTTCCAAAAGAAAGCCCGCTGACTGTCCTAGACCAAGACTCCTCACTAGTAGAAGCGGGTAACACGTCACCCGGACTTCATAAGTTGCTCTCATGACTCAGTGAGTCAGTCTGAATGGAGTTCTCATAGCAGAATGTTCTATGTAACAACCATCAATGAAAACTGTTGTTATTCTCCCGCTCTGTGGAACACTTTCAGTAACTTCAACTTTGGGCCAGAGGGCTCTTTGCAAGTTAGTCTGGTTCCTAGAATGCTATAGCTTACAATGGCTCTATCTAAAAATCTCAACAGGCGTGCCTTTGCCATTACTAACAGCATCATGCACACGCCACAGTGCTCAAGGAGATAAAGCCTTGGTTTTCTTTATCGAGGAGCACGGTCTACTTTTAAATAAAAATAAATGTCAGGACAGAAAAATTTACCCTAACGCGCGTGGGTGCGTGTGTAGAGTGAGGTTTTTTTTTATTTAGCTCAGGATGCAGCGTACATGCTGCAATGCGCATGCGCACGGTACTTCCGGCCATTCCCTCCCGGAATTTCCTGCGTCGCCTTGCGGCACGGAGCTGTACCTGATCTAGAGATGGGTGCTGAGTGTGGGGGAAAGTGGAAGCAGCAGGTGCCGGCTGTTTTCAAGACTCTTGGTTTTGATGGTAACAGGACGCAAAAGTTGGAAGAGTAACTGTTTAGATAGGGGACTTGCTCGCACGTCTAACCTTGGGGAGACACAAACATGTTTAAGACTCCAAGGTGGCAGAGTTTTCGTCTAGCACGGTGGACCTGGTTGCGATCCCTAGCACTGAAAGAAACCGACAGAGACAAAGATGCAGAAGCTATACTTGCATCTCTCTTCTGAAAACAAAACAGGGAAACAATTAGAAAGGAAGAAAAAAATATAAATGTCATTCTGAATACTAAAGTGGGAAGGGAGACAAGTTTGATTCAGGCCAGACTGAGGAAGGCCTCCTTTACTAGATGAGACCCAGGAGAAATGGTACAGAAGGGGGTTTGGAAAGGAGCAATCACAGGACTCCCTTGTCATTCCACTATGGGTAAGCTGTGATGTTCACACCACACCAAGCCAGCCTAAAGCATATTTCTCCAAATGTGTCAGCCATGAAAATACACTCGGCTATGGATAAAAAGGAGGGGTGTTCTCCTGCTGGAGAATGAATCAGAACTATGGGGTAAATTTCTGCCCAGGAACAATGGCAAGAAACTGGAAGTCTGTGTACAAACGTGATCTGCACTGTAGATGAGGTGTTCCTTTGGGGTTCGAAGGAGCATTCCAAAGCATGGTGGACTCAGGACCACTAGAATAGACTGGGGTAGGGAGCATGTACAGTACAAACACACACACTAACACATTCGTGTTAGACTACTTCTAACTAAACACCCTCGCGTATAGGAGAGGCGATGACCACAGAACACATGGGATATCAGGCTGAGGGGCTCAGGAACTGATGCTCAATAGTTACTTTTCTCTGAAGAAATTCACCATCTTCCCCACCCTCAGATGCTGTAGACGGCCCTGCCAGACTACACATAGCCTAGATCATGTTCAAACAGCCTGGCTTTGCTATTTGAAATAGTTTTTTTTTTTTAAGGAAGATATCATATCTTGGTTATTGTCATTTTTCTGTTCCATTCTTGTTCAACATTAAAATGAAAAATGTCCCCCCCCACACACACACTCACAGTGGCCAGTCAATTATTCTAACACTGAGCTATACTCTCAGCCCTTTTGGTTTGCTTAAGCTTCAATGCATACTTTCTTTGGGTCTCAACAGAAATCAAAGCCTTAGAGTAGACAGACAGACATAGACGCTGAGGACTATTTCATAATTCAAATAAATAACAAGGAAAGAGGAAGGGGTAATTCTCTGTACATGTCCTCTCTAAGGAGGGGCACGTGAGTAGCTTCAGAGCTGCGGAACGAGCCACAGAGATAATTGAGAGCCTCTCGTTTCCTCGAAACATCTTAATGTTATAGTCCAAGAGGCTCTCTTCCATCTTGAGTAACCATGGTAACTTGCAGAGCCAGAACCTAGCAATGTTTGGGGGAAACATGAGAGGAGCACTTCAGAAGGGCAACCTGGTTCCATCCACTCCTGAAAAACAGGGAGAGCAAGACGCTGTGCCAGGAACTAATTCCTCGGATTTTAACACACACCACACACACACACACACACACACACACACACACACACACACACACACACCAATGCCCAGAGGCCATCTGGTGTGACCAGGATTATCCAGTATTTGATAGGAAGGAAACCACTAACTGGTCCTCACACAGCACAGAGCACACTATCTCACACTGGTTTCTAATCCAGGAAGCCCCTAGACATGGTCAAACTGTCAGTATCCACCGCCCCCCTCAATCCAAGCCTCTGTCATTTTCTACATTTTACTGTCATGGTATAAAGAAGGACGATAAACTCATAAACCTACTGTCTACAAATATCGACTCCCAGCAATCTTTTTCTCTTTTTGTGCTTTTACAACCTCCGTCCTCCAAGACAATTCTGGAAGCATTCTCAGGTATCATTTTTGTGCATTAGACAGCAAATACTCAAGTTTTTTCTACCTGGGAGCACAGCAGAGACACTTGTCTCTAGGGAGCTCTGCTGTCCCTGTTACATTTGTGCTGTGTCTAGTATCTTCTATTCTGTTTCATATCGAAAGGACACGAGGTCAGTCTTGTGGGGCTCACAAGGTCCACTCTGTGATCCTGCACACGTGCTGATGTTTGCAGAGTAGCATAATGAGAAATTTTGATAAAATGTTTAAAAACGGTAGTCATGCCAAAAGCTGGACTTATATCAAGAGATAAATGTCTTTTGTTTTAAACAAAATTCCACGGACACCCAGCATTTGATTAGATTGCATTAAAACCAGTTTCCCCCACAAGTCCACGTGAAAGGTACAAATCAATGAAATTCTTTTGATTGATTTTCTCATACAGGGTCTCTTTTCCTTCCACTCTTTATACATATAATTTTATATGCATTAACTCAAGGGTGTCAGATCCCCCCGGAACTGGAGTTACAGACAGTTGTGAGCTGCCTTGTGGGTCCTGGAAATTGAACGTAGGTCCTCTGGAAGATTAGCCAGTGCTCCTAAACTCTGAGCCTCCTTTCTACTCCTTTCACCTGTACTTTCACTTTGGCCTGCAGTCTTGTTATACAATCCAGGCTGGCCTTCTGCTCACAGTTCTTCTGCCTCACCCTCTGATGGGTTGGGGCGCATGCCGTCAACGCCCAGTCCAATGTAATTCTGAACACTCAATAAATCCACAAAGTAAATGATCATGGAACAATTTCCCATCGTCTTTCCTAAGACAGAGACTATTGGTTTGTTCTAAAGACACAATGGGATTTTAACATTGCCTGGTCACTGGCATCTTGTCTCTGGACAAATTACAACAATGAAGACTATTTTTTTTTAAGTTCTGAGCCAAGCGTGGTGCCGTATGCCTTTAATTAGTATACCTAGCATTTAAGAGGTGAACTCAGAAGGATCGGGAGTTCAAGGCCAGCCATGGAATGAGTTCAAGGTCAGCCTACAACAAGATCCTGCTCTAAGAAATATATAGTTTTAATTAACAGATCTGTTTCTACTCGTAGCAACAAACAGACCGCGCTCAACTCTGTACATATGAAAACGCAGGTGTTTGATGTCTCGACACTCGCAGATGCCATCTCCACCTCCAACCTTCTACTTTGCCTCTGCTTTTTCATATGTCTGTATCTATACGAATTAACAAAACACTGTATTTTAATGTAAGGCAATATTGGAAAGCCGAAGTCGGAGCAAAAATTAGGGACAGTCAGAACCGCTGAACTGTTTCATCCTTAAGTGCAACAATTTCATTTTAAATGCAAGTACATATCCATTCCGAAAAGAAAAGTCACATAAAGCGTATGATTCACCTGGTTGAAAACATTAACTGTTTATCGTTTTGCAACTGGGAGAGTGATCGTACCTGCTGAGGTCTCTCTAAACTTGTCACTGGTCTTCTTTTTCCTCCATTTCCAAGGCTTGAAGATTTTACCAATGGTGGAGAGTTTCCCCTTTCTCTTGAAGGGAGGTGTCTGGGAACCTGCTGGGGGGCCATCTGAGTTTGCAATGGAGGCTTTGTCTAGTCCATCAACTGTATAAAGAGAAATCAAGTTAGAGAAAAGCTGCAAGGAAAGTCTGGAACACCACTATCTGTCTCTTCCTGGACTGTGAACAGCAACTTTCCTGTGCTCTTTGGACTCTCACATAAAGTCCGTTTGTCCTATTCTGCGGCTGGTAGGACTCCCTTGATATCAATCAGGGAATCCATCAATCTTGGGTTATAGTCCCCCTAGGTAATTGTATTTTGAGAAACAGAAAAGGAACAAGAGACTTACATAATAGTTAGGGCCAGACAACTAAAGACCCATGAACCACAGCTGAGACCATGTGCAACAACACATCTATGTGTCGTGCAGGGGTGGAGGTCTCTTGGTATCCCTGCAACAGGATGCTCCTCCTCCACAGCTAGTCTGGCATTCTCAGCAAGGACTTCAGAGTTAGAGTGCTGCAAAAACCGTAGTTTCTCCTTCCCAAATAAAGTGTGGTGCTAGGAAGTTAAACTTATTAAATTAAATTATTTTTAATTAAAATTAAATTAAATTTATTTTTGCAATGCTAACACTATCGTGTGCTTCTGTTACAGCAATCTTTCAGCCTCAAATAAACTGGTAACTGTCATGAACATTGAAACTCTGTGGGAAGCATGGGTATGGCAATGTAACAAAGCATTATTTTCATATGCCTTCAGTATTTTATCATTCAGAAACACACCACACACACACACACACACACACACACACACACACACACACACACACACACACACACTGCAGTTGCCTTTACAGCAAATTCAAAACACAAAGCACATAACAATGACTGACATCATCCCAACTCCAAATTGTAGTGGCAAAAACCTAGACAATGATAGCTGATGATTTTACACAGTCTTTTTATAAAATGGGTATTTAGGCAAATAAACAATTAGTTCAAATCAACAAAATGTTAAGTGTTGAATCTAGGTGGCAGATGCATTCAAGTCTTTCGTCTTCTCTGAGGTTTTGGAAACTTTCATAATAAAATATTAAGGGAGAAAATAAATACAAATAGAATTTTCATAGCCAAGACTTCCCCAAGTTCAAGATTAAATGGACCCCTTTTCTTGTTAGTTTTGATATAACTATGGCATAACCCCATTTGTACAAACAACTTGAGTTCATTCCAGAAATAACATGCTGAAAAGGCCACACGGAAGAGAGAATGCACTTTGAGATTCCATTTTTATCAACATTTCAAATAGGCAATACGAATCAAAATAAAATAGGCCAAAAGAAAAATGAAAATCAGGATTAACTGGAGACAGGAAACTGGGAGAGAAATTTATCTCAGTATTGGATGTATTAAAGAAAACTGGTCACAGATCCCTACGATTTTTTTTTTGTATTTCACTTTATATGAAATTAACTTCAGAAAACTCACAGAGTAAAGTCTGATTGATACATGTGCTTAAGTGATCACAGGTGAATTGTGCTGATACCCATCAAAGACAAATGAATGGATAGATGGTGTGTGGTGGTTTGAACGGGTTTGGCCTCCCATAGAATCACGTGTTTGAATGTTTGCCTCATGGAGAGTGGCATGATTAGGAGGTGTGGCCTTGTTGGAGTAGGTGTGGCCCTATTGGACAAAGTGTGTCCCTGTTGGGGAGGGCTTTGGGGTCTCCTCCTATGGTTATACCACACCCTGTGTGGAAGAGAGTCTCCTCCTGGCTGCTGCCTTCAGATCAAGGTGTAAAACTCTCAGCTCCTTCTGCACCATGCCCGCCTATAGGCTGCCATGCTTCCCGCCATGATAATAATGGACTGAACCTCTGAGACTGCAAGCCAGCCCCGAAGAAACGCTGTCCTTTTATGAGTTGCCTTGGTCATGGTATCTGTCCACAGAGGTAAAACCCTAACTGAGGCAGATGAAATGAGCAGATGAATAAAATTACCCAGCCATACCAAAATGCTCAGCTGTTGAAGCTCTGCGGTAAGGACAGGGGCCTATGAGTAAACTCTGTGTAGTTCTGAAAATCTTCATAACAAAAACTATCTGAGGAAGGGACGAGGAATAAGAAGATTCTAAAGCAAGCACTTCCATTTCAAGGGAGATATTTTTACTCCTATTCCTTTTTTTAAGTATAAACTTGGAAATCAATGGCAACCCTGTGCGCTACTGGGTTTTAAAGGGATGATTGGGACGTAGAGAAAAAGCAGATCGCTGTAAGATCTCAGAACCCCCAAAACATGGTGCTGTGGGGACATTGGCTCCATCTCTCACTTTTATAGCTGAAGAAGTTAACAGACCAGACAGACCAGTGGACATGAGCCAAAAGGCCTTGACAAAAGCCTGATCTTTCTAGCTACCAGACAGGGGCAAA
This sequence comes from Rattus rattus, assembly GCF_011064425.1. Classification (NCBI taxonomy): domain Eukaryota; kingdom Metazoa; phylum Chordata; class Mammalia; order Rodentia; family Muridae; genus Rattus; species Rattus rattus. Next base: position 223,902,921 of record NC_046155.1, on the reverse strand, counting down.
AAAAAGACAACCTGAGAAGACAGAGAAGTTTAGACCACAACTATTGTGCTCTGGCCAAACACCGCAAAGGAAGCTGTGATCATACACACCAAGCAAAAGCTAAATGCAGGAGGAACGAGGCTTTCACTCTCAAGAGTCTCCAGCAAGGAGCCTGATACTTCTGCCAGAGTGTGCTCGCAGAAGACAAAACAAGAGGACCTTCATGCCTATTAGCAGGTAAGGAAGCATCCCCCACAACGCCAGTGGAGACTGTGCGCGGAGCCTAGACGTTTACCCCAGGCAGCACCTGGGGCTGTGTCAAACCTTGTCGTCTGGAAATCCTACCCGTGCTGGGTACTAATGAGGACCTTCATATATAGGGTGTCAGCAAGAACCTGGATTCTCACCTCTGTACGAGAGTGGCGAGCTGGTACTCATCGCTCGCTTGCACAAGTGTTAGGTGAAGTCAATGGAAGCAGAAGGTTGAAATAAGACGTGGGATATCATGACATAATACGTAAAAAGTTTTGGTTAAAAAGGAAATCCCCTGACATATCAAGAGCCAAGAAAATTCCAAACTGAATGAACAGCATCAATCAACGGTTACAAACACGTGCACAGCCGGGTCTGCATGCATTTTCTTCCAATTGCACACGGCAAGCTCCTCTCTTCTCTTAGGATTTCTACTCTGATCCCAAGTGCCACCCAGGCAGAGGTGCCACAGGCTTCTCTAAGTGGTCCTAACCCCATTTGCAGCCAAAACTTCTGCAGAAGGATACGTGGGGATGGGAGTCTGTTACCCTAAGACAAAGGGAAGCCCCGGCAGAGAAGTAAAACCTTCACTTCTATTCCTGTTCAAGCTGCCTACGGTGTGCTACAGGACAACCAGTGTGTTGTTTTTTCTTTCTCATGAGTCTCGATGTTGAAATCTCAGAAAAAGACCGATTTTGAACAACTGGATGTTGTAAATATACATAGAAGAGTTGACTCCTTCAAACAGAAGAGCTAACGTTTCCATATGAAGTTCATCTCTGTGGCGATGCCAAGTTTGTTCTTACTTTCTCACATTGGAGAGGAAACATCATCATTATCTGGGCCACACACCTGATTCCTTGACACACCATAAGAATTGGGATTTCCATCCGAACCAGTGAAGCTCAGTCTATTCTACACGTGTAAGTAGAAATAAGCAAAGTAAAAAAAAAAAAAAGAAAGAAAAGAAAGAAAGAAAGAAAGAAAGAAAGAAAGAAAGAAAGAAAGAAAGAAAGAGCAACCATTTCCTTGATGACAAAGGTTCACAGGTCGGGTGAGGTGGTTGATGAGTTAAAAAAGAGCTGCGTTCAATTCATGACCGCATAGGAAGTGAAGGACATGTCTTCTCTCAAGGCAGAGGCGGGGGGCCCAGCAGACGCAGGGGGATGTGCACATGCATGTGCACATGCACGAGTGAGCTTGTGTATCCCCCTGGCACAATGAACCTACTTGTTTTTATAATTGGTGGACTCTTACTTAAAATCACCCCGGCTGTTAGACACTGTGAGGGAACAGTTGGCCCAACGCCATTGCAGTTCTCTCGAAGCGCGGCACAGCAGGGACGTACGGGCAGAATACGTCTTTTCCAGGCACCTGGAGATTGGGAGCACCCCTGGTATTTCCACGTTTCTTCTTCAGAACAAACTTATCATCAAAAACCCCTTAGAGATTTTCTGTAAACTGTTCCACCTAAGCCGGAAAGAGCCTGCATTTACCCGTGGGGGAGAGCTCCCTCCCATCTAGCTGTTTTCAGTGTTAATCTTCACATACTTTCTTGTTGTTTTTCTTTTTCTTTCCTCTTCTTATGCAGAAGAGACCAGGCTGGCCTTGAACTCATAATCCTCTTCCTCAGCTTCCTACGTGTAGGGATTACAAGAGTAGATCACACGCGACGATGATCTGCTTTCCTGTTCACCATTACCTTCTGGTCCACACTAGAGACTTAAACATTTTTAAATACAGCACATTTTGAAGTGCAATCTTGCCCTCCCTGAATATGGAGATTCTGCTTATGAGCTATTTCCTAGCAAATTAAGCCCATATCACCGAGCTTCCTCACATTACCGACTGGTAAGGCTTCAAAGAGCACATGCAGTCCTCATTTTAAGTTAAACAGAAACTCAAGCAACCTTAGCACAGCCATGACCATATAACTCAAAAAAAAAATGAAGCTACATAATTACTACATTAAAATTGTGAACTTCGGTGTTCTTTCCTCCGAGACCCGAGAACAGGCAGGGCTTCTTAGACAAGGGCAACTATTTAGTGCAAGAGTTTATAGGCCTTTAAAAACAATATTTAGTGTTTTATGATATGTCAGACACCCATTTTCCACACACACAATCATTTCAGTCACTGAGAAAGTGAGGCACAGTATTCCATTCATAAATCTAGTAACTGAAAGGTCACTCAGAAAAGAGCCCCAGTGAAAGATCTCCTGGTGCTGACTTGCAGCAAGCTGGCAGCCGCCTTGTGAAAAAGGAGTTGAAAAAGATGGTCTCAGCTTTCTCTAAATATCCTTAAATACTTGCAGGTGACGTTGAATGCATTTATAAAACCCAATAACAACAAAACCAGACAGAAATCATCTGTGGGATTTACTTGTTGCTAAGCCCACACTTTGAGGAAGCTAAAAAGGAAAAACAAAAATAAGCAAACCGACCTTTATTTCCTTAAAACATGACTTCAGAGACAGCTTTCCTTTTGTGGACATGGCTGTTCGAGCATTATGATTATATTAAAATTATGGCGATAGAGTTTTACCATGATTTTGTGTGTGTGTGTGTGTGTGTGTGTGTGTCCCTGACAGTTCTACCACTAACCCCACAGAACACTCAGTAAGAAAACACAAGCATAGTGCACAAAGAAGATTAACTATACCTCCCCTATTTACAAAGTACCCAGGGAAGACTTAACTACACCCCTCCATTTAAGTGAAGCAGTGGCTTTGTTCATGTGCCATCATACGTGAGGGTAGACCTATAGAACCAAGTAGATAAAAAGGCCACAGTCAATGACAGCTACAAGCCACAAGCCATCCATGATGACACTGTATAAGGTAGTCAACGGGCCATCCTTGACCTTATTCTCATTAATTACAGTTCACATTAGTTTGAACCAAATCTCTTCACTTCTTTGGAAGTAAGATGAATGAACATTGAAGAAGAGAAAATGAATCAACTATAGGATCCCCGGTCTGGGCACAGGTTAGAAAGCTCTGTATGTATATGGTGAGATGCATCACAAGGAAGCAAGTGGATTGCTGATGGTGGGAAGTTACAGATAGAGAAGTGGGAATACAGAATGCTCTACACGACACCAATGACGATTGGAACCTAACTGCATACACTTGTGTTTTACAAGATAGGAAGACAGTAAATACATTACTAGCATGGACATACATGAAAGCCAGACACTCCCATTGTGTTCTTCCTTGGTTTCTGGTTGTTCTCTTCAATAAAGGGGAAACCAAAAAGTCCATTCTGTACAGAAATTACTTCTGGGGTCAGGACGCCAAAACTCTAAACAAACTGAACAGTGGATGTCAGAGAAGCATGGGCAGGAGCTCAAAGGATACTCAGAGCCAAATGTCTGAACAATTTGGGCAAACTAAATGATATAGTACTGACTTATAACCCAGAATATAAAATAAATACCTATGGGCCCATATTCACACAAATAAATATTAAATAAATAAATAAATTTGGGACAAAAGGAATGTGTACAGATGAGCTTACCTTCCCATGCTTAAACGCGACCACAGTGCAATTCCTTCTGAAGAGCAGAAGCGTGGAGGATGACTAATTTCATAATAAAGGACACTGAGTCACCTCACCCAAGGTGACCAAGGTCACTGTCGTGTGTGATAGACTGTGTTTACAGTAACATCCTTCATGTGTTGTGATCAATCTGGTTCCTCAAAATCCACCAGCCAGGGGCAGTAGGAGAAAATGCAGGAGGAGGCCAAGTTGAGGCACATGTCTGATATACCTGACTGATGCACCTCAGACCAACGAGGTAATTAAAAAGCAAGCGGGGTCTGAGTGACTGACAGTGAGAGGCCATGACATGGGTCTTTAGTGGGATCCTCCATCAAACACAATGACACCAAGGAAACACTGTTGAGAATCTAATAAACTGTAGCTTGTAAGAAGGTGCCACTGTCTGTCCTTTGGTTGTAATAAGATTATCACATACCTACCACAAGAGACTGAGGACGAGATAAAATAAATACAGCAGTACACGAGGATCCTGCTATCTTTCCATGCTTTCTGCAAATCCAGAACTATTCTTTTATTTAAAAGAGTACATGTCTGTGTCCGTGTGTTTCAATGTGTGTGGGTATGTGCTCCCATGTACCTCCTCAGACCTGAGGTGGACACTGGGTCTATCGTCTCTTTCTTATTCTCTTGAGCCAAAGCCCCTCCCTGAACCCAGGCTGACAGCCAGCACACCTCAGCGGTTCTCCTAGCTCGCCACAGTGCTAGGAGTGCAGGCACAAACCATCACGTTCCCTCTTTATGTGGGGGCTGGAGGTTCAAACTCAGGTCCTCACGCCCCTATAACAAGCACTCTTACCCACAGAGTCCCAAATCCAGATCTATTCCAGAAGACAAGCTCTAAGAGGCATGGAGGGGTGCATAGAAGGTTTCCGCCCCCGGGATTTTGGGGAAATAACATTGTGCTTCTTCCTTCCCTTCCCTAGAACTTTCATTTCCCACTATTTTGGCACCGTTGTCCTGCTATTTCAGACGTTTTAGCACATGACTTACTCAAATTAAGTGGTAGTCAACATTTTCTATAAGAGTGGAGAACAGGGTCACTGTCCACACCACATCAGCAAGTACTTAGTCACAGTTATGAGGAGGCCAGGTACAGAGGGGAGATTCCAAACTCATCCCCCAACACACACGTACACACATCCATGCAAGGAGGGCTGTCACATCCAGTTGATACACAGAGCGACAAGTTCAGGATAAAAAGTTTCCCTGTCTTTCAGTTTTTAGTCACTGAGGTCATTTTAGCGATAAAGTTGTGACGCTCCAAAGCTAATTCTAAGGGCTGAAATTTATTCTGAAATTCACTCTGCAGCCTCATTTCCCATGATGAGAGAAGGGTTGGACAACTTATGAAAAGAAAACCCCAAGGTCCGTACTTCTGTCCTCAGGCTTCTGAGAAACAGAGAGCACGGGCTATTTATTCGTTGGCCCGCATTGGGTTCTTTCGCTCTCCCAACAGCCAGAAGTATTGAGTGCTTTATTAATAACAGAACTCATAATGTCCCATATTTCTTGAGCACTTACTATTTGCCAAAAACTCAGCCAAGCGCTTTGCCTGCACTAATTTGGGCTAATTTTCACAACAGCTTTGGAGACGGGTATTGAAAGAGGGGGTCATCTCTGCAACTGAATATCGGGAGAGCCACAGATATTGAGAACCTAAGGGCGAAGATTAAAAATATATCGAGTAAGCAATAGAAAAGCTACCCTACTGCAATAGCACAAGAGTTGAATGTCAGAGTTTGGATTTTGAGTCATAGCTGCCGGCCTCTAACACTAGTAATCCCAACCAGTTTCTTACAAGGCTGACTTCAACTCAGTGCTATGTACCTGGAAAATCCAGGGAGATCACAGAGCCAGTGGGGCTGGCCGGCTTCTCGCTCTGAAATTGCTCGGTCTGCTGAGGAAGCAGACATAGCCAGTGGGCCATGCAAACCAAAACCAAAAGTGGACTCCCGGGAGGGAGGGAGGAATGAACTCCAGCTGAGTGTGCAGGGAGTGTTCCTTAGGAAGGACTGTGACCTGGGGTCATTAAGATAAAGGAATAATTACCACGCAGGGACAGAATCCAGGATGGCTGAGGTTTTAATGCAACGCAATGCAAACTCAAAGCTTCTTGCTTGTTTAAGGGAAAACAGTAACAACTTATAAAGGTCATGTTTTTGACCATGTGAAATGATCATGTATATGAAGTGTTCAAAGAGACACAGGAGTGTTCTAAACGTCACATAAACGGCAGATGCATAGTGTCCGTCATCTGATTGCCAGTCAGGGGACTTCCCCTCCACCAGGCTGTCTGCATTAGACTATCCAAGTACATCCAGCGAACCAGAAGCATCTCCTGGTATCTCTAAAGCAGCCAATTGTAAGCCAGAAAGCGAAGCAGGCCTTGCACAACACGGACAGCCGATAAAAAAAATCACTGTTACTGATCTGGATTTTGATCACGAAATCAGAACGGTGAACCGTAAGCCAGAAAGAAGAGATCTGGATCCCAGACCAACTCGGCTACTTCAGCAGTAGCCCCCATAACCTTGAGTGAGCACCCTGAGTTTTCAACACTGTAAACTGGGAGACTGGGCTAAGCGATCTCACGGTGCCTCCTCAACTATTCAGAGTCCTCTTGGTTCTCCACTCGCTTTGGCTGAGTCACTGAAGACCAGCTCTTGAGTGCCCCATGGATACTGCTCATCCCTGCAGAACAGGGGAAGGTCCTATTCACTTAGCCCAAGAGGAAGGAGGAAGCCCAGAGAAATCAGGTAACTCGGCCAAGGTCATAAACCTGCTAAGACAGAGCTCTGGTTGACTTCCAGAATGTCCTTTACTTAAAAGGGGGAGAGCTGTGGTAGGTGAGAGTAGATGTCTGTTTCAGAAGAATATGTGTGTAAGAATATAAAAATATAAGATGCACCACAACCTGCTTTTGCCCTCAGCCATGTGCTTGAGCTTGTCCACAGTCGGAGAAAGCACTGTTTCGATCTCTCAAACAAAGTCCCACAGCGCCTCAGCTCATTCAAACTCATTGCAGGCCCAGTGTAGTTTTAATTTCATAGACATTTTTCTCTTCATTTTTTCTCAAATGAGTGTACTCATTTGAGAATCATTATTTACCATAAAATTAATTCTAAAAATTCAATACTATCGATTTTTAATCTTTTTTCTTTTTAAAAACAGAAGCGGCCATTTCTTTTAAATTCCCAAAGGGAAACGCTACTAAAGACTTCCATCTGCCCGTAAGCACTGACAGAAAATTCCAGAGTTTTAACTTGTGAGCCAAAGTGTAGGATAGTCTGTTTGTGCAGCTGTGTGACATCCTGACTCACAGACATGCACAGCATCCCCTAGATTTGCTACAGGATATTTTACAGATTTAATAAAGTCATTCGTGTATGGGGATTAGAGGAATTCTCATCGAGTGGGCAAAGGGTCATTTTGCGAATGGAAGAAATCAAGTTTAATGAAAACACGAAGTATTTTAATTCTTGAAAACCATTACAACCACTATAAGGAAAGGTTTCTTTCCCAACAGATGAGGGGTTTGTATAGGAACAAGTAGTTAGTTAACAGAATGAAAACTAAGACAGGACCCAACCACGCTGACCTGGCTAACACCTCAGGCCCTGAACGTCTCCCACAGCAGCTCACAGAGTCTGCGATGAATGAAGGGATGCTATGCTTGAGAAAGGGAGGGAAACTTCTGCATATTCTTAGTGGACAATTTGTCAAGTAAGACAGAATTTCACCTCATTCGTTTGGGGATCACGATCACCCTGTTTAGGCTGAGCACACACAGATGGATAAAAATTAGGGGAGAAAATGAATGAAAGGTCTTACATCTAAACTATTAAGTTTTTTTTTTTTGTTTTTTGTTTTTTTTTTTGTTTTTTACTATAGCCCTGGTGAGGTGGGTATACAATCATGGAAGCCAGGAGGATTTCAAGTTCATCTTCTTGCTGGGCTACAGACTGAGTTCAACAGTAGTCGGGATGATTTAGTGATACCCTATCTCAAAGCAGAAAGGAAACAAAAAGGACTAGGGAAGGAAGGGGCTGGAAAATTGCCCAGTAAGGAATGTACTTGCTAGACAAGTTTGAAAGCCCAAGTTTGGAACCCCGGTATCCATGTAAAAAGCTGGGTGAGGCAGCACCTTTGTATCCCAGCACTGAGGAGGTAAAGGCAGATGAACCTCTGGGACTTGCTTGATAGCTTAGCAGAACAGGTGATCTCTATACTCAGTGAGAGACTCTGCCTCAGAAGACATAGTGCACACATAGTGATGAGGACTCATGACAATGGCATCTACAGGCTTGTGCCTCTGTGTGTGTGAGTGTGTGTGTGTGTGTGTGTGTGTGCCTCTGTGTGTGTGCATGTGTGTGTGTATGTGCCTGTGTGTGTGCATGTGTGTGTGTGCCACATGCCTGTGTGTGTGTGTGTGTGTGCATGTGTGTGTGCATGTGTGTGTGCCACATGTATGTGTGTGTGCATGTGTGTGTGCATGTGTGTGTGTGTGCCTGTGTGTGTGTGTGCATGTGTGTGCCTCTGTGTGTGTGTGTGTATGTGCCTCTGTGTGTGTGTGCATGTGTGTGCATGTGTGTGCCTCTGTGTGTGTGTGGTGTGTGTGTGTGTGTATGTGCCTCTGTGTGTATGTGTGTGTGTGAGCGTGTATGTGCCTGTGTGTGTGCGTGTGTGTATGTGTGAGTGTATGTGCCTCTGTATGTGTATGCATGTGTGTGTGTATGCATGTGTGTGTGTGTGCATGTGTGCGTGCGTGTGTGTGTGTGTGTGTGTGTGTGTGTGTGTGCACACTTGGGATATAGACCAGTGGTAGAATGCCAGCCTCAAGTCACATTATTTTAATAAACAAAAAGTACACAAGTAAAAATAAAACCCAGTGAAATAACAACATTTTAAAGTCCATGGCCAACATTTTGATTTACACAAAACCATGAAAAGTTGCCCAGGGGATGAAAGGGACAGAAATATTAATGGAACAGCTGAAAAGTGAGTAAGATCTCTTAAACTGTTTTATGTTATCTATGTATCTATGTGTGTATATATGTCTGTATCTGTCTGTATGTCTGTCTACCTGTCTGTCTGTCTGTCTTCTACCATCCCCGACTACTACCTAGCAACCTCACGGAAGTCCCCAAAGTGAATGTCTGTCTGCTAAGAAGCTGACGATCGCACGTAGTACAGGATTACTTCCTGGAGATAGACACGAACTTTGCAGGCACATAGAGAAAACAGGACGCAGGAAGATAGATCCCACAGAGGAGAATTTATGTCGATTTGTCGTGCAGAGTCCCAAGACTCCAGATTTACATCCTTGTAGCCCAGCCTAAGAGATGAGTGCAAACAAGCCAGGCATCTGAACTTGGAGAGGCAAACGGAACAGGGCTGGGAATGATGAATGGATCCCAGGGACGCAGCAGAGGAAGAAGAGGAACTGCCTAGAGGTCTCCAGGGCCCCAACCTCTACAGAGTGTGGGAGATGTTGGGAGGAGAGTGGGCTTAGGGGAAATACCGTCAGGCCATGTTTAGCTCCCATGAACTTCAGGTGTTGGCAGGACATTTGGGGGAAGATGTCCAAAGTCAATCAGAGCTGCATTACTGACACACTAGGCAACAAGTTGGAGTGGAATTTGGTGGAGGCTTCCAAACGAAAGCAGCTGCGGAGGGATGAAGATAAACCCAGGGAAACAATTACATTGGGAACAAGTTAAGCTTTGTGCAATAAGAAACCTTGAACTTTTTTTGGCACCGATGATGATTGAGCCCAGGAAGAGATCTGTTTGCTGTTTGTTTAAATGCATAAAGTGTGAAGGACGCTGAAGCATAGGCATGGTGTGAGGAGAAGGCCACGGGGTTGGAGAGGTGAGAAAGTCCAGGGGAGAGGGCTACAGAGTGATGCTGGCCAGAATGCTAGTCCAGACATACGCAGACCAAAGGGAGACTAAATTCCTTCGGGTAGCAACAAGACGTGCAGTGGTTGGGGGAGAAGCTGACTCTCAACTGGTGAATATGAGGTGACCAGGAAGTCAGGAGATGATGTTAGCAAAGGTTCAGTCTCAGCAGATGACACAACTTCACATGAAGATGTACAAAACCCTAAGGCAAAATGGCAGCCAGTAGCATGGAGAGCCTGGGAGAGGTCAATTCTACCCTTTTGCGTAGGACTTCACAAGCTCTGGCCTCCATCCCCAGTGCTACAGAACCCAGGAATGGTGGTGTACAACGGCATCTAAAGGATGCAGGCAGATAAGAAGTTCAAGATCGTCCTTGGCTACACGGTGAGTTCAAGGCTAGCATCAAGTACATGAGAGCCAGGAAAACAATCAAAATAATTAATAATAATAAAAAGGATTATTGTTGGAAAGCAGTTACCAGGAAAAGCCAGGTTTCGGGCTGACCAGAGAAGGATGGTGTCTACAGAAAGCTGGAGATGTGGAAGGAAGAATTGACTACAGAACAAAAGCATTCCATCACGATTAACTTAGCAAGCAGCTCTTACGGATAAGGGACAGGGATGCTGAGTTCTTCCCTCGGCGGGCAGGATCTCTGCCTGAGGGAGCGGAGAGCCAGCCAGGGAGGATGCTGAGAGTCAAGCAGTCGCTCCACGTAGACCTACAGTGTGTGAGGAGAGCAGGCACGTGATAGTACTGCTGGGCCCACAGCGATGCCACTGAGGCCTCTCATGACAGGCAAGACCATAAAGCAGCCTCCAAACTGTGAGTCATGATTTGGAGTGAAATTACTCACGGGCTTTAGCCTAATTTCATCATGCCGCCTAACAGGTGGGGAAATACCCTGCTCAAACTAAACAGGAAGCTCTTGAAAAGTAGCAGAGAGGGATGAACATTCCACAGTTGGTACAGCTCGTTCTCCTGAGAGGGGAGGAAGGAGCCCACCAATTAAAAACCATCTTACAATGACGCCTTTACTTCTCGTCTTGATTATTTTTTTTTTCTCTCTCTCCAGTACAGCCACTAAGGATATGCCACCTGCAAAATATCCCATTTTGATTTCTTTCCTTAAAATGACGTGTTGGTTCAGTGAGCACGCTGGCAAACAAAGTGGACCAGCTGCACTTGGGTAAAACCCCAAAGCCAAAGCCCCTGAATCCGATCTGGACACAATCCAGGCGACCGGATCATTCCAAGATTCTTTTCTCGTAGCGTGTTTATTAGGAATTTCAATACCAAAAGCACCCTGAATATGTATGAGAAACGTGGAGACTCCATCTACAACCGAAACTTACAAGGGGCTGGATGCAATTCACCGATGTCTTCAAAAGACACACAAATAATTTAAATTGTTGTTACTAAGTGAGCCAGGAGGGAAAAAAAACGCCATCTCCTTTCTTAAAAACATGTGTGTTCATGTCAAGACTCATACGTGCACACGTGCACACAGGCAAGCCAGAAGATCAACCTCAAACATCATGATTAGGGCGACGTCCACTTTATTTTTATTATTTCTTCATTGGAAATAATTTTTCTATATAACATATTCTGATCACAGTCTCCCCTCCTCCAGCTCCCTCACATTTGTTCTACCTCTCTACCCATCCAACCCTGCCACTTCTCTCTTTAGAAAACAAAATAGGCAAAACAAATAATAAATAAATAAAGCAGAAAAAAGTGGGAAAAGTAGAAAAAGCATGAAAAACACAGAAACACGTATACATTCACATGTATACAAACACACACACACACACATATGCATATATATACACACAAAACATAATAGGAGAAACCACAAAGCAAAAGAACTTTACTATGTAAACCATCTCCCCATCCCAGGGCCACCTTCGTATGAAGACGAAATACATGCCCTTCCCATCTAGATCTGTCAGGTCAGGAACCACATAGGCTTTTCCTGGCCTTCTATACTGTACCTACGTCACAGAAAATCCTGGTTAATGTTTATAAATAAATACCTAGCCCAGAGAGGAAATATGGAGAGAATTCCCAAGGCCTGGCCTAAGTAGGTCGTGACTTATTTAATCAGGTCTTCAGGTTTTTCACTCGGAGGAAATTATCCCCAACCGTGTCTTCCTGTAGAACTCAAAATATTTTGAAAGATCATATAACAAACACTAATGTCTGAAACTGGAAAACTATCAAAGACAGCAGGAAGGATGATAAATGCTCTTAGGAATGGTTTAGACTTGGCTGACACGTTTCTTCAGGTGAACCAGTGCCTAATTGCTGCTTAGGAAGGAATACGGAGACAAATAACTGAAAACCATCCAGAAGGATCTCTGTTGAGAAATCTCTACTTCCCCTCACGGTGATCATTAAACAACAAAGTCTTCACGAGTAGGTTCGCAGCTCCGCCACTGACAGCCCCAAGCTTTTCTAAACATGCCTCAGGAACAGTTCAAATTCTCCGGGTTCACCTCCTTTCTTCTAACTGGGGGAGTCAGAGAAAAGGTATCTCCATGTTAAAAAAAAAAAAAGCTAGAAAGAAGTCAGTACTTAGATCTCGGACTTCAAGGATAGCCTGGTCTACACAGAGAACTGCAAGACAGCTAGAGCTATGCAGAGAAACCTTGTCTGGAAAAACAACAACAAACAAACAAACAAAAAAGAAGGAAAGAAAGGAAAAGAGAAGAAAAGAGGAACTAGAAAGAACTGGAGTGGGAGGAGGAGGGATGGAAATTATGTAAATACAGAACTCATGTATGAAATTTTAAAATCACAAGTTTTCTAACCTAAAAAGATCAACCCAAAGGCAAATAAATTGTCGATGTAAACGGGAATGGAGTCTTTTGTCTCTCTGTTTTGTTAGGCCTCACATGGGAGACTCCAAATCTCATAGACAGGAACCAAACCCACTGTACACTGTATTTTAACCTAAAATTAAATTTCATTTTCCCATTGCTATGGATGGCTCAAGTCAATACTTGACTTTTCAAGCCACTAAGTACTTGAGAAAACCTGTTGATCTCCTAGACGAAGTTGTTGTGGGGCTGTGGTGAATGGCCGATGATGCACTGTGATGAGCTCAACGTCATTCTCTGAGGCTAGCAATCAGGGCAGGGTTTCTGACACCACCTCAGCAGAGCTCACCACCTGCGGCCGCTGAGCTCTACACTACAGCGTCCGAAGAGGTCGGTGAACGGCCTGCCTTCTTTAATCATTCAGCTACTTGGCAACCCAGTAAGACTTCGGATCTTTAAAAAAAAAACCAAGAGATGATCACTTTTAGTACGAACCTAGACCTGTGAGAAAGACGGGGGGACACAGGATTCGGACCCAGAAAGATTTAAACGGAATAATCTGAGCTTTCGTTTCCTAACTGCGAACTTAGGCAAGTAATTCAACCTCTTGGAGTCTTCGTGTGGCTGGAGTTCACAGAAATAATAAATGTGAACTGGTAGAAATGGGGCCAATGAAAAGTTTAAGGAAATGAAAGGAGAGTGTGGGTTACAGCCCAGAATATTCAAGGGCAGTGAACTTTCTTTGAAAAGATATTTGGGTTTTTTTTTGTCCTCTTGTAGAAGTCTCCAGGAAACCAGAAACACACTATAAAACAGACTCCCATGCACCCATCCAAATAGATCCCCACATTCCCCGTGTTCTCAAGACAACTGTTGTGAGCTGAGGAGACCAGCTAACACAGACAGGAAGTAAAGGCCGGCAATTAAACAAAGGAACCACAAGAGAATGTTGATGTCACCTACAACAGCAAGAGGGGTTGGTGCTGCTTCCTACCAGCTGGGAAGTTATTAATTCATTGTTATGCTCCTGGCTGGGGGGGAAAAAAGTTAAAGAAGGAAAAAAAAAGCAAACTGAAAGTTACTCTATTCAAAAGACCAGTTGATCACTCAGTCATCATAGGAGCACTAGATCAACCCCTGCGGAAAACCCAATCAGGAACCGTCCACGTCTAATCAGATACAAGCTGCCGCTGCTTTGGCTTTTCTGAAAAGCATGTACTCAATCAAGGCGTGGCTACAGCCCTCAAACACAAGGAAGTTGCATCTTCCTCTTGTTTCCAAATACGTGCAATGTCAACACCTAAAGGGCAATGTTTTTCCTTTCATGATTCCATTAACTTTGGATACTTTTACAGACACCCGTAAAGCCACATCTAGGACTAAGTCCGGAAGAACTCCATTACAGGAATGGCCTAAGAAACAATCATTAATGCATTTGGTTAATCACGTTACCTTCAGTTTCTAAGAGCTGACAAGATTTTGGACACTCTTCCTTCCCTCTGTCCCCAGGACTCGTGTGCCCAGCAATAAACCTAAGTTTGTATCAGCGTGGTAAGTTCACAAGCAACTATTAAGATTTCAGTTCCCTCTACCACATCTAGGACTTCGTCTGCAAGCTTTAGGATGCCAAAGTTTTGAAACTGAAACAGAGTCTCGGAGCCAAGTAAAGTGTTCTTCCTCGGGAAAACACCAGTGTTCTGTGACTGTCAGCACACTGTGATCTATGAAGAGCCAAAAAAAAGACTAAACCAACAGCGATGAACATGCATGGATGCTTGGCTGAGAATTTCTGTGCATCTTCACTCTGATGCTCTCCCTCACTGGTTACAGGGATTCAAGTCAGGGCCTAGGATAGCTGGCCCTACATGGAGTTCTGGGGAATGGATTGCTTCTCAGCCACTCAAAGATCTGATTTACTTCTAGGAAATTCCTGGTCTAAGAGATGCCTATAAAATTAAGTCATTTGGGCAAGGAAAATGGCTTAGTGCTGAACGCACCTGCCTTCTAACCATGGGGGCCTCAGTTTGAATATGGACATGGTATCCAGCATATGTGGTCTCAGTGCTCTGATGGGAGCTGAGAGGCAGAAATAGGAGAATCTTGGGAGCCCCCAGGCCAGCTAGCCTAGTGCACATATGTAGGAACAAGTTACAGAAAAGAAAGACCAATCCCTGAGGTTGTTCTCTGACCTACAGACAAATCCACATCTCTCTCTCTCTCTCTCTCTCTCTCTCTCTCTCTCTCTCTCTCTCTCTCTCTCCACACACACACACACCACATCATCATCATCATCATCACAAAATATAATGAACATTCAGTCATTGGTGTGCTTACTGGCGACTTTTGAAAGCTTTTTACAAAAGGAAGGGAGTTCACTGTTGCATCTAATCTTACGGCTGTGCTTAAACAGCTTGGGGGTGGAGGGCAGTTTCTATTTTCAATGAATCTTCAACCTATTGGAGTCAGACATGCTGTCAAACACTATCGCCGTTTCTGTTACAGAACAAATGGAACACCTACAGGGTTCAGTGGAGCATTTCTGTGAGACTAGGAGGAGATTAGACACCACCGTGGAAAACGTACTAGGTATTTTACAATATGGAGGGCCGGAGACCACCGACGTGGCTCTGGGACAGCATTTTGCCCAGCACGTGCGAGGCCCTGAGGTTGATCCCTAGCACCACCCCCACTAGAAAACAAACCTGAGAACACAAAGTGTATGGGCAGAAATCCAGCACAGTCATTCGCAAATGCAGCGTCTTTGAATTCCCAACTTGCTTCAGTAGGGCTGCCATATTTTATGGAAAGAACATTCTTGTTCTGTCTTTGTTTTGGCAAGTATTTAAATCTTTCTCTAGCATCCTCGTTCTCCCTGACTCTACCTTTCTGTGTCTCTCTGGGTCTATCTCTCTCAGTTTTAGGAGATCTTTGTGAAGATATTCTGCTGGGTATCACAAACACTGAAGACAAGGATGATATACAGAGGAAGACAAATCACAGAAAAGGAAAGATGAGAACATGAGAACATGCTTTCCCCAAATTGAGTTCTTCAAGTTCAGGGCCCTTGAAGAAGATGGGAAAACCAATAAAGGGGTACACAGATGGTTTATTGACCATACGCCAGGTGGGAAACTGGAATATCACTATGTAGTTTTGGTTTTCTTCAAGGCACTACTCAATCAATTTAATATTCAAGTCAACATATACTGGCCATCATTTCTTAACCTAATTACAGCTGACATGTAATAATCACATATACCAGCATCTAAACGTCATCCCTTACATCTTAAGCTCGATTTCCCGGGTGACACTGCTTAGTGACACTAGCCAATTTCCAGGGCTGAAAGTCACCTTTGTTCCTTCTTCACATAATGCATAGCTACAGAGTGCCTGACATACTGAGGGGTTATATGGGAAGGAGTTGTGTAGGTTGATGTCAAGGCAATACATGATTGAGATTGGACAGAGAGAGAGGGGGGGAGAGAGAGAGAGAGAGAGAGAGAGAGAGAGAGAGAGAGAGAGAGAGGGAGGAGGAGGAGGAGGAGGAGGAGGAGGAAGGGGATATCAAAGTGGAGTCTAGAGAGAAGGACGGTTCCGATTTAGGTGAAATAGATCGATTTTTATCTTTTCTAGGTGGGTGGTTTACATCTTTATCAATTGGCAGTGAATTCATTGTGTGGATGAATTGTGGATTGAGAATTTAACATATAAATCTAATTGCTAAATTGTAAGTTTTGGAACTTTGATTTTACCGAGCCAAAGAGGACAGAGTGTGAAAGAAATGGCTGAAAGGCTGTTGGAGCGTGCGGATCTGGTTGTGTTGCCAGCACTGAGTGAGAATGTGCAGGGCCCGCAGAATGAGATGTGTGTGTGTGTGTGTGTGTGTGTGTGTGGTGTTAACTACTGCCTAGGGGACCTCACAAAGAGGGTGGCTAAAAGGGAGACAGCCGGGAGAGGGTGGCTTGCAGACTTCTTGGCAGAGTAGCCGCCGGAGAGAGACTAATAGCAAACAATCCTCCTTTTTAATTCTCACCTCGACAGAGTTGTACACGTGAAGGAGTGAAGTGAAGAGAACCGAGCTGCTGAGACGGCTCAGTGGGTAAAGGCGCTGATGATCAAACGCTCAATCCCCACCATAATCCTCAGTGCAAGCTGGAAAAAGAAGCCGATGCCTGCCAAGTTATATATGTGCTCTCTCTCTCTCTCTCTCTCTCTCTCTCTCTCTCTCTCTCTCTCTCTCTCCTTGCACACACATGTAATAAAATTTTTAAGGAAATCAATTGAGCTGGTATCTTGGTTTCAATACAGGGCTTGAAAATGGGTAACTGGGATAAAATGAGATCATCCAAGATGGCTGACACCTTAAGAGCATGCTTAGGCAGAGCTGGGAACACAGGGCTGACCATAGGAGGACACAGAGGGAGGGCCCGAGGAGAGCCCAAGGAGGGAGACCCTCAAGCACAAACTGATTCTCTTGACACCTTGGACTTTGAAATTCTGGTTTGTAGAATTATGAGGGATTAATTTTCTGTCACTGAAGCCACTGAGGTTACAGTATTTTTTTCCCAAGGCAACCTTATTAGACATACAGATAATAATAATCATAATTATTATTATTATCTGTTAGGCTATTTATTAACATGCTGATGGTAGACCAAAAATGTCACGCGGCTTCCAGCCTCACCTCTTCCTCAGCTTACTTAGAAGAGGGGACAAGAGGGGCTTTTCAAAGGCTTCTCCTATGAACACTGTAAGTGGTTTTTATAGACTAAAACATCTCTGTTTGTGTAATGGGGTATACATGTATTCTGACATTTTGTGGTTGAATGTCTGAAGGGGATTCAGTTTTTCAAAGTGCACCGTTCTAAACTCCTTCAAAAAAAATCTCATGTTTGCTTTTGCTTTTTTTAAAAAAAGCCCTGGCAGTCAAATATTTTCCAAGGAACAGAACGCTGGCCATGTCCATATGTACAACCGTGCCTTAGAAGCTGGAGGGAAATGACGCACAGCTCCATCAGGTCAACAGGAACACAGGGCCCGGGCTCAGTTAACTTGTTCTGGTTTATTCCAGCTTTCCGCCTTCACCTAACTCTTCCAGAAACGCTCTGGCAGGTCAGCGCAAGTCAGCTTCCCAGGGACAGAAGAAAGTTTGAAAAGCACAGAACCCCTGAACAGACGAAACTGGAAGTGGTAGTCCTAACCCAGCCAACATGGCCGTCCTCTTCACCCTGCTGGCTATCTGGCTGTGGCCAGACTGTGTCACACTGGAAGGTAGGTCCCAGGTAGAGTTCCACCTCCTACCCCCGGAACAATTTAAACTACTGGAACAGCCTTCGGTGGGGAAGCTGAGAACTTCTTTAGAGAAAGCTTTTGAGAACTCTGATTAAGACTGAATGGAATTTACTTCATGCTGGGTAAGGCACTGTAAATAGGCACAAAACCGAAAGGAAAGACTCCTGAAGTACAGAAGAGGGGGTGGGGATAAAAATGCCAAACATTGTCTAAAAGGGAACACATGAAAGGAATTTTTGAATAAATGATTGCTTCCTCTTGGAGTTTTCCAAAAACGCTGCCCACATTTCTAATAGGGCAAATGGCTCAGCCTCTTAGAAATAGATTTCACTAAAAATCTTCCTTGTAATCCCTCCTACTCCTTACTAGACACCCGGTTTCTGCCCGCGCCCTGCTTTCTGCTGTGGTTTCCCTCAGCGAGCAGCTGACATGTAGCAGCAGCTCAGTGGAGAGCCCAGGACTCCTCATGAGCTGGTAACAACGTGTACCTGCGGCTTTCCATTAGGGAGTGTAGCCGCCTCACCTTTGCACGGAACACGGTTAGTTCAGCTCGGTTGTGGGAAGCCAATTACTTGGCTACTTGTAATTGTGACAAAATGTGTGGAAGAACAAAATGTCTTCTGGCAATATGATCGTGGCCAGAACCCGAAAACTGTCCCTGCAGGTGGGAAGATTTGTCCCCGAAGAGTACAGATCAATGAGGACCGGTTTCAACAGGACACCAAGTAAAGAACAGCAATCTCTGAACAAGACAGTGCCCCTTTTGCCTCACGTAAAGAGGGACAGGCACCATCGGCGAAGAAAAGTTTAGCTCCAAGCCACCCCTCAGGAGCGCTTATCAAGAACCACTTTCCAGAGATCTCACTTTAAGTCTTCAGAAGGTGACTGAAATTCCACACTGAGATCCTTCACCAGAAGACTCAGATGTAGTGAGTGGGTCTAAAACATGAGGACAAGAAATCAGTGTTTCTATCGAGCACGGTAGGGGATCTCATGCTTGGGCGAGTTTATGAAATGTCACCCCTCAGGGTTTAACATGCCAACCCTGCCTCGGGACCTGACCTCTGAAAAGGCAATCGTACCCTTAACAAGAAGAAGGACAATTACAATAAACTTACGCGGAGATTAAAATAGAATCTTTCTTAAAATGTCAGTACGGCAAACATATTTATTACACTTACCCAGAAGACTTTTAAACGTTAATACACTGTCTAATTTTAAGGCCATTGCTACAAGCAGGGTCAAAGTTGAGATTCCATGTGACAGTCACCCGAGAGAAGGCCTTCTGAAATAAGTTCAAACACTATCTGCTAAAAAGAAAAACGAAAGTCTTTCTACGTCAGAGGGAAATGATGGTCATGACTGCCAACCTATCAGTCAACCATGAAGCCAAAGGAGAAGCATTGTATAATACGAGAACCCCCCAGCCCAAGTAGGTTCCAGAAGCCCCCCTCGAGATGCTGTCTGTGTGCTTTGCCAAAACAAAGGAACAGATCCAGGAAGAGGGTGTACAATGGAAGATATGGGATCCAGCTATCTGAGAAAATCAGATAGCGGCAAAGGCCTACTACTAAACCTCTCTGGAGCAAGCTGGAGGAGAGCCCTATGTGTTCCAATAGAGGGAGAAGAGACTGACTTAATTGGAGACTGGGATGGGGTGAGAGTACAGGACACCGTGAATGCCAAGAGGGAGGCGAAAGCTTCGCAGGGAGTGGGAGCAAGCAGAGGTCAGCTGACGCTAGGTTATGTATTTACTTATTTAAGTTATATGGACTCCTGAGCTAATCGAAAGTCCAAATAAGCTGGCTGGAAGCAGGGTGAAGTGGGAAAACAGAGAAGACACCACTTGAAGTGAAGGCAAGGAAGGGAAGGGGACCCACATGTTCAGTTTCTACGCTGGGCAGGGGTCAGGAGACTGAGTGACCAAGTATCAATGTAAAGGTGCCGTTGAGACACCAGGGTTACACAGGGCAGGGTGGACTGACGTCACTCTGAATTTCTTAGTTGCTTCCTAAGTGTCTTCTCAGTTCTACCGCTCGGGGAACCCATGGCCGGGCTCAAACAGCTACTCATTTGGTCCACAGGGAGTTTTCGTGTCAGGGAACAGAGTTAAGAACAAGATACTCTTCTCCATTAAGAGAATGTCTTTCAGCTTTGGGAGCTACTGCTCTGACCAAAGGAGACATGGAAAAATAAATACACAGAAACAAGGCCACCTGCGTGACAGGAGCTATGAGGGAACCTAGGGTTGTGAATGGGAGCCGTGGGCTGGCCTGGAAAGCCATAGGCAGGAGGGATCTCTGAGAAGATTATGGAGTCAGTGATGAGAGCCTCCAGTGGGAGCCAAGGCTCCCAAGATCCACGGGGAGGACCTAACCAGGCTTTGGGGGATTAAAAAAAAAAAGGCAGAGGCAAAAGCACCAGAAGGGAGACCCGCCTCAAGGCCAAGAGAGAGGTCAGACAGAAGGGACAGATATCACGTCGGATTTTGTGGAGCCTTGGGGACCAGATGGAGGAGTCTGGATTTCATTCTAAACAACAGGACAGTTTTGAGACGGACGGCAACATGAAGTATGCTTAAAAAAAAAAAATGACTTTAGCTGTCAAGCAGCAAACGAATGGCAGAAGAGAAATGTGCCCCAGTTATCCAGGCCATAGCAGGTAAGGGGTTGGCAGGTGGCAGTAGCCACAGAATGAGGACGACTGGCTGGGATGTGTATTGGATGGACACTCTGAAGGATCGCCACCCCTAGGCTTGATACCACAAGCTGTTGGGTGTGTGACTTAATGGAATACAAGAAATCCGGAGAAATGCTGCCGTTGAATCCAAAATCGAGCCTTCTGTTTAGTCACGTCAAGTAGACATGGCATCCTCACTGTGGAGTGGCCTTTACATGGGTGACATCTTCTCCCCACTTCTCCAGACACCCCTGGGCTCAAGCATCTCATCCGCTTGCCTGGATCGCTCTTGCCTGCCTGCTGTTTGTCCTGCCTTCAGTTTGTCCCCGTGAAACCTACACCGTGCAGCAGGCAGCAGGCACGCACACCTCGAGCAGAACAATCCTGTAACAATTTCTCTGCTTAAATAAAAGACGTCTTCAGCGGTTTCCCCTTGGCCCGTGTCAGCCCCGCCCCTACCCTTGTTTCTATTAGATACTGCTTTGGCGCTGACCCTGATTTTGTATCCAGTCCACTAGCAAGGCCCTCTCTTCCGGTCTCATTTCTCTATAGCTCCCTTAAGAATCTTGCAGGAGAGGTCTGTGTAGCTTTCTTCCCTACAGGTCTGCCTAACCCCTTACAAACGAGTGGTTCAGGAGCCTCTGACTGGATAAAGGACCACTCTTCTCTGCCTTCTAAGATCCCCTTATAAAACAAGCTAGCTTGTAGGGATCTGCAACCAAGCGCAGACCAGCAGATCTTTCCAGGATACTCTTTAGCAAAATAGCACTTCAGTTCTCTCTCTGGCAACCCAAATTTCCTTAGGATTAAGAACTGCAGTGTTAGTCTTGCCAGGAGGATTACAGGGGAAAAAAAATATTCCACCCCATGAAATGAAAATAAATGGAAAGGTAGTTTATAAGTATGAATAATAATGGGCAGGCGACCTTCTGGTAAGTTATGCTATTTGCGTGTTCCCACTGGATCACAGTGTTACTTGGTTGTTTTTTTTTTTTTTTTTTTTTTTTTTTTTTTTTTTTTTGTTCCCTCTGCTTCAGATGGAGGATGGAAGAGGAACGGCTGTGTTTATTTTTTTAAGGCTATTTTTTACCTCAATATCACTTTTACATCAGTTGGGTCTTCAGTAAATATTAATCTTTTTATTCTTCCTAAGAATAGAAGCCAGCAGTGAACACTGAAGGACTCCAAAGAAAGAAAGCACGTAACATTCCCCACCTCCCCCTCTATCAGAATTAAAAAGTCTTCAGTCACAGAACTGAAGACCTGAGTTTATTGCCTTTCTTACTGCTCCAGGTAAGTTAAGGTGGGACTTGTCTGTTGGTCATTGCGGCTTCAGACCGCTGGAGATCAAAAATAAATCCAGACTGTAAATATTCGACATCCCCCATAGCCAGATCTGATGAGCTATGTACCGGGGTGGAGGAAGTGATGGCCACGTTCCTGATTGTTTTCTATCTTTAAGAGTGAGGAAGAAACGCTGAGGTCTTGGCACACGCCCTTAATCCCAGCACTCAGGAACTAGAGGCAGGCAGACCTCTGTGTTTGAGGTCTATGGCGTTCCAGGCCCAATACAAACAACAAATCAAACAAACAACCCCCAAAACTGAAAAACACACAAAGTGAGAAAGAGGTTAAATCTGGGGGACAACGGTTACATTGTTGCCTGATTCACAAGACAAATGAAAGGAGAGCAGAAGAGCAATGAACTTCAAGCTGGGAGTCCATGCTTATGGGGAAAAGTTAATCCAGGCTCCGGGTCCATACACCTAACTCCCTGGGATGTTCCGACCGGAAGTATGGAAACCTCGGCTTTGACGGCATCTAAATGAGAAAAGGCCATGGTGGTCATAATACCTCCAACGAGCACCACTTTACTTTGAAAACTACTTTTAATATTTTGATTCTTATCATGATGATCATCATTAAAAAGTACTTTTAGAATCTTTTAAAAATGATTCTCTGTTGTGTGTGTGTGCGCGCGCACATGTATGTGCACACATCTGCACATGCACATTTATGGGACAGGCATGGGTGTAGTGAGCTATAGATCAAGTGTAAACGTCAAAGACAGCCATGGTCATACTAAAGGTTGGGCTTTTACATGGGTTCTTGTTCTGGTTCAAACACTTGGGCAGCACACGCCTCCTTACCCACTGAGCCATCTCTCTAGGCCCTAACTGGCTTCTCTATGCCATGCCTATGTCTCAACTGGCCCCATAAATCTTTGAGCATTTGACTCCTAGGTTACTTTTCATGTGGAGCTTTGATAGATTGTTCTGGGGATGAATTAATGTCTTTGCAAAATACCTCTGCAAGTATGACTGCTAGTTCACACATAGGCACCTTGTGAGGTTTGAAATATACAGTCTCAAACTTCTCTCCCGATAGAGTATGTACTAGTTTAAATTGCCACAGACAATCCTGCCCTAGAAATTACTCATTTTAACCCCGACTCAGTCATTTAGGTAATCAATGCCTCCCCCCTTTTTTCTTCACTTATTGTTTAAACTTTCGTGTGGAAATTGATCTTGTATGTCTTCTGAATTATGGACCAGTTACTTTATTTTTTGTGTTTCGGTTTTCCTCATCTACAAAATGAGACACAATATTAATTAGTGACCTCCTGTAGACGTTGTAAGCCAACTCCGGGGAAGTCTTGAGAACAGGTCTTGACCCACGGTGAGAACGTAATTATTTCAGACGCTGGGTTATTTATTTATTTATTTTTTAATTCCTGTTCAGCTGGGGATTCTGGCATACTTCTTTAATCCCAGCCAGTCAGGGGACAGAGGCAGGTGGATCTCTGTGAATTTAAGTCTAGCCTGGTCTACAGAGTGAGTTCAAGGACAGCCAGGGTTACAGAGAGAAACCCTGTCTCAAAAAACAAACAAACAAACAAACAAACAAACAAACAAACCCTGGGGCCTTTGTTTTCTGAGTGTTTACCTTTTTTTTATCACCATAATTTTCCACACATAATAAGAATTTTTTTTAGGTCTATGATTCCCTTTTCAATTTGCTGATGATAAAGCTTGTGTATAATTGTGTTGTTGGAGGAGCAAGACAGACAGGCTTACAGATACTTTTTGCAAGATCACATCCTTTCACCATAAGCCAGAATAAACCACAGAGCTCAAACAGCCACGGAACTCTCTGCTAGGAAATGCAAGTTCATAGGGAAGAAAGGAATTAATCAATCCGACTCCATGAATCTTAAAGTCTTTCCAGGAGAAATACTGTAACTAAACTTCCAATTCAAAACAGACATTAACAGATATTTACAACCAAAAAAAAAAACAAAAAAACAAAAAACAAAAACAAAAACTCAAATAATCACACAATGCTAATCTATTACCTTCAGCTCAAATCCGAAGTCAGAGAAACACCTAAAGGTTAAAAATAGATAATTCGGAAACAAAGAATTTCAAACGCCCAACTTTACCATCAAAATGAGAAGCACACCCCCACCCCTAGATATTTAGAAAACTGTCAGAAAGTTTTTGTGAAGAACACTGTGTTTGAGCTCAGTTGTGTAATGCCATCACTGAGCACGGGCACCTAGGCGGAGACCAAAGGGGGACTGTTTTTCTGCTACAGTTCTGTGTATAAATCCCGTATGTAAGCTATCCCATTCTGAAGGAGTGACTTCTATTTCTTACTAAGTATATGGGGAAAGACCCAACCGAGAGACAGCACAGTGAGAGAGGTCATAGAAACAATTCTCACAGTGAACAGCTACCATGAGGTGGCTTCTTCAGTAGGAGCAATTTTGTGCAGGTTGTCGAAATAAATGCTACACACACACACACACACACACACACACACACACACACACACACACACCCCCACTGGCTTAGAGATTCTACTTCAGATTTTACTGGTACATGACGTCCAAACTGCTCAGGTAAGGATATCCAACATTGTTCACAATGGTAGTTGTGAGCAAAAGGAACCCAGGAAAACACATAGCCATATAAGCATAACATAAAGATACAGGGTTCTTTAAAAGGTGGATTTTATGCATTTGCCTACTAAACGAGGACTTGTTTGCAGGATTAAAAAAAAATAGTGTGGACATCTTTCCAAGTCACATGACATGAAAAATGCAAAGGAATTTAGCAGTAAGCACAAGTCATGTTTGTTTTGATGAAGACCAAGTATGAAATGAAAATCAATGCTCATGCCGGGTTATAAATAGGAAGCAGGAGTGGGCGGGAAAGCTAGAAGGAACTTCAACTCAATCATCTTGTCATGTTGACTTTTGACCATGTGCACATTTGTTTCATTAAAGAAACATACTCCTTTTGTTTCTGTAGGTTTTTGGTTTTTTCCTATTTTTTTTCCCCAGTCTTCCTGGTTTATGAAGAATGGAGAAAGTAGGAACTTCAACCAAACCTGGGGACTTAGGGACACAGGCAGGAGTAGCTCTTAGCACTGGCTAGCATGGCCCTATCTGCCTTGTTCGCTTGTCTCCTAAGGATGGGATGAGGCACATCTCCTGATCTTTCCACCCAAAAGACTGGAGCAGAATCCCTAAGAACAGGTCTACAGTACACTGCGGATGGGGTGAGGCTGAGAAAGAGGAGAACGGATGGTTATTAGATTAAGACGCTGCCCTTCAATCAACAGAGGCAGAGGAACATAATCTCGAAGCTAAAAAAGAAAAGCATAAAACAAAATTTATCTTTCATTCATATAATCACTGGCTTAAAAGTTGCCGAACTGTTCATTGAGAATATTGTTTGTCAATTCATTTATTTATCCAACAGACACTTCCTGTGTTCAGTCTACTATGCTCTGTACTGGGCTCCAGGCCACAGAGTACAGGATCCACCCTAATTGAAGGCATGCCCGGCTCAAATTTTGTTTAGAAACTAAGAATCCAGTTCTCGATTAAGCACTATGTCCTAGTCAGAGTTTCTATTCCTGCACACACACACACACACACACACACACACACACACACACACACACACACACACACCCATCATGACCAACAAGCAAGTTGGGGAGGAAAGGGTTTATTCAGCTTACACTTTCTACATTGTTGTTCATCACCAAAGGAATTCAGGACTGGAACTCAAGCAGATCAGGAAGTAGAGGCCTGATGCACAGGCCATGGAGGGATGTTACTCACTGGCTTGCTTCCCCTGGCTTGCTCAGCTTGCTTTTTTATAGAACCCAAGTCCACCAGCCCAGGGATGGCACCACCACAATGGGCTGGGCCCTCCCCACCTGATCACTAGTTGAGAAAATGCCTTACAGCTGAGTCTCATGGAAGCATTTCCTCGAGAGAGGCTCCTTTCTCTGTGATAACTCCAGCTTGTGTCAAGTTGACACACAAAACCAGTCAGTACACACTACTAAACCTAATCTAGCAAAACACACACACACACACACACACACACACACACACACACACACACACAAACACACACAGATGCTATACTCCAAATGATTTATCCCAGGAAAGCAAGGTTAGTTTAATACTCTAATACCAACCCAATGGCACATGCTGTATTAATAAAACAAAACAAGAAAATTCACCTCAACATCCTAATAGAGTAAGACATTGACAAAACCCAACACGGTCATGATGAAGACCATCATAAACTAGGAATAGCAAGGGACTTTTATGATAAAGGCACCCTTGAAAAGTCTTCATCATCCTCCCACTTAACAGATGAAAAGCCCAGGCTATTCCTCCTGCAACAGGATGGGAATTTTCTCTTCTATTCCTCCCATTGGATACAGGGCTTGAGAGACTTTATTGAACAGGAAAGAAAAGTATCATTCAAACTGAGAAGGAAGGAGTAAAATGTCTCTTTTCATATGACCTTGGATCTAGAACTCATATACAGTATGAGCTTAAATACAGAAAAATACTAAGAACCTATGCACCCATTAGGAGGATAAATTTGTTCAGCAAGGTATGATATCAATATATACAAAGATAAAGTTTTAGAGTTTTAAATATTGACAACGAGCTCACTTGAATGAAATAAAAACAAACATTTTAATAGTATTTGCAACAAAAATATTATAGGATTAATTTAACAAAGAGAGAGAGAGGGAGAGAGGGGGGGAGAGAGAGAGAGAGAGAGAGAGAGAGAGAGAGAGAGAGAGAGAGAGAGAGAGAGAGAGAGAAATGAATGTGGAAAAGAAACCCAAACAAACAAACAAACAAAAAAAACCCTACAGAACTGCTGGAAGAGAGGAGTGAGAAAACAAGTAAGTCAATAGAGAACGTGTGGCATAAGAATGAAGATTGGTATTTAATCTTTAGGCGCCACATAAAGAATTCCAGACATGGGGCTGGAGAGGTGGTTCAGTGGGTAAGAGCACTGACTGCTCTTCTAGAGGTCCTGAGTTCAATCCCCAGCAACCACATGGTGGCTCACAACCATCTGTAATGGGATCAGATGCCTTCTTCTGGTGTGTCTGAAGACAGCTAAAGTGTACTTTAATAAATAAATATTAAAAAAAAAAGAATTCCAGGTGTGGTAGGACCCAAGCACCACGGAAGCAGAGACAGGTGGATTTGGGGACTAAACAGCTAACCAGGATGGCTGACTTAGCAATCAACAGACTAGTTAGATATTCTTCCTCAAAAGAAAATAAAAGATTGACAGACCTCCTAAAGAACTAAGGTTGTCCTTCGACCTCCATATATGCATGTATGCATGCACACACACACACACACACACACACACACACACACACACACACATGCAGACTCATGCAGACGCACACAAACCTGTATACAGACAGTAGAAGGCAAATTTAAATTATCTAAATAAATTAAAAGACATTGTTTTCATGGACGAGATTATTATTCATCTTAAGATGGCAATGTTATTGAGCCTGAGAAATGGGTTCAACGCAATGTCAGAAAACCCAACTTTTACATAAAAATGACAAGCTGACGGTGAAATTCATAAGCAAATACAAGAGAGACGGAATAGACAAAAGAATCACTAAAGGGAATCAAATAGGAAGATTCAAAGTTTCAAAACTTTACCACGATACTACAGCAATGCAGAAATTGTATTACAGACATAAAAACAAACATTTGGCTAGAATTGAGAGAACAGAAGTAAATCCTTACTATATGGGCAACTGATTTTCTACTATTGTGTCCAAGATAGGTTATTACCATTCTGCCATCCATCTGTCTGTCTGTCTTTCTCTCTCCTGTATTTGGGGTAGAAGTCAGAGTCTCAAACATGTTGGGTAAGGGTTTTATCACTAAGCTATATCCCCAGTCACAACAGTTCAATGGAGAAGGGAATCACCTTTCGGACAAATATGGTGACAACTAGATATCCAGAAGCCAGGGAATGAAGCTGACACCCCACACTGCACCTTATATGAAAATTAACTCAGAAGTTATCACTGGCCTAAGGGTAAGAGTAAAAACTATAGAAGCCCTACAAGAGAACCAAGCCATAAATGTTGTTGGTTTTCACTGGGCAATGGTCTTTTGGGGACAGGACACCACAGACCAAGAACAAAAGAAAAAGAAATAGGACACCATCAGGACTTTTAAAACACGAACTTCAGATTATAGCATTCACTAGAAACAGCAGCCCCAGGGAATGAAAGAAAACATTTGCAAATAACACAAGCCTTTAAAAAGTAGAGAAAAGCAAATCAATACCCATAAGTATGGTGAATGCAAAAAACGACAACCAAGTGTTGGAAAAGGAGGAGGAGAAACTGGGATTCCACTCACAGCTAACTGGAATGTGTGCAGTGGGCCGCTTTGGAAAACTGATCCCATTCACAAGTTAACTCTGAGGTGACCCAGCAGTTCTTCCCACTTATAAATTCAAGAGAAATAAAAACATACCTTCACCAATTTCTACATGGTGTTTGAGCATTGCTATTCACAGTAGCTAGCTGAGTAAAGATACTCATGATGAGAGAATAATGTGGCTATTTAGCAATGAAATGAAATGAAAATATGGATACATGCTACAGCTCAGTTGACCCTTGAACACATTACACCAACTCCAAGGAGCCAGTCATGTACGCACACACATGCACACATGCATGCACACACACATGCACACATGCATGCACGCTATGGTTCAATTCACATGATACATTCCAGATAAACAAATCTATAGATATAAAATAGATTCATGTTTATTAGCAGGGAAGGGAGTCAGTGGATGAGGATGGATGGCTACACAAGTCAAATATACTAAAAACAATCAACTACACACTTTCAATGCGAAAATGTTATAGCTTGTGAAGTATGTCAATCAAATTATTTTCACAACTCCCTGTTGTCAGAAATAGCGATTAATAATCCTCTGAATCCCTGAAAAGTAGATGTAGCCCAGAGCTGGGAGTCTCAGGAAAGTCTGAAGTCAAGAAGAGGGAGGGGCAAACCGATTTCTGATTTCTGGTGATAATGTAGTTGGTAAATATCAACTTGTGCTAGAGATTCCTCAGAACCACCCCAGATTTTGCCCCTCTAAGCATTTATGAGATGTCTGGTGACCACTACAGATTTACTCCACTGATGACTGAGATCAAACCTCATCTGAAAAGCCAGCAAAGTAGCTCAGGAGGGGTAAAGACATCAGACTAAAGCAGAGGACACCTTGCCGTGTTTGGGTGTTGCTTTGCTCTGGGTCGTTTAGAATGTACTGGTGAAACCACTGGGAAACTGAGTACCTCTAACAGAGATCCCAAGTGGATAGCACAAGAAAACCACTTCATTCTCACACAACCACAGCCCTTCCTTAACTGACACTTTAGGACCAAAAAAAAAAAAAAAAAAAGGCTCCATTCATGAATTATGGGTTAGTCATTTCAGTTACACAAGATTGTGTGACTCTAAACCAAGAACCTACAATTTTAATATAACGTACTTTCTTAGAGAGTTTCCTAAAGTATCTTTCGCATATATATATTACACACACACACACACACAGAGAGAGAGAGAGAGAGAGAGAGAGAGAGAGAGAGAGAGAGAGAGAGAGATTGCCTGCTCTCTCCACACCATTGCTCACATCACAGGTGTTAACTCAAATTTCCTTAGACCTCACTTACGTATTATTCCTTATTCCTTGACTTGTGTAAAGGCAAATTTCACTTCTTCATAATTCCCTCTGCTAATATTTTGTGACAAACAAACTAAAAATCAAGACAGTACTTCCCAACACGAGCCGCCCTGGAATAATGATTTAATTCTATCGTTGCCAGTGAGGAAACAAACAAACATGCAAAAACGAAAATCCTTGCTTTGATTGAAAACTATCACACTACCTTCAGTGAGACAAAAGAAAGCCAGTCTTCTTTGTACCCAACAGTTTTAGAATGGACAAGCAGTTCATTATAATAGACCAAACAGTCTTATAAGCAACATGCCCTATCAACAACCCCCCCACCTCAAATTAAACACTCAGAAGCCATAAACAAGAAGCCTTTTGATGTCCAGAGCAATGTGGTCACATCATTCTTAGCAAGGGAGAACATAAGCTTCCTTGAATTCAGTTTTCTCTCCCTTGCAGAGGGGTCATTCTTCGGGGGCATTAGCCTAAGCCTGAGCAATGCTTATGACAGTCTGAGGAATGAAGATGCATCATTTGCACAAACCTGGGGGGGTGTGTGTGTGTGTGTGTGTGAGAGAGAGAGAGAGAGAGAGAGAGAGAGACAGAGAGACAGAGAGAGACAGAGAGACAGAGAGGCAGAGAGATAGAGACAGAGAGAGACAGACAGGCACACAGACACACACACACAGAGAAAGAGAGAAAGAAAGACAGAGAGAGACAGAGAGACAGAAACAGAGAGAGAGACAGACAGAGAGAGACAGAGAAACACACATACACACTCACAGACAGAGAGACAGAGACAGAGACAGACAGGCACACAGACACACACACAGAGACAGAGACAGGCAGACAGAGACAGAGAGACAGAGACAGAGAGACAGAGACAGAGAGACAGAGACAGAGAGACAGACAGGCACACAGACACACAAACACAGAGAAAGAGAGAGAAAGAGAGGTAGACAGAGAGAGACAGAGAGACAGAAACAGGGAGAGAGACAGACAGAGACAGACACACACACATACACACTCACAGAGAGAGAAAGACAGAGAGACAGAGAGACAGAGAGAGACAGAGAGAGAGACAGAGAGAGACAGAGAGAGACAGAGAGAGACAGAGAGAGACAGAGAGGAGACAGACAGGCACACAGACACACACACACAGAGAAAGAGAGAGAAAGAGAGACAGACAAAGAGAGACAGAGAGACAGAAACAGAGAGAGACAGACAGAGAGAGACATACACATACACACTCACAGAGACAGAGACAGACAGACACACAGACACACACACAGAGACAGAGACAGGCAGACAGAGACAGAGAGACAGAGAGAGACAGACACATACACAGAGAGACAGAGACAGACAGAGACAGAGAGAGAGAGAGACAGACAAACAGACAGACAGACTAGAGAGCTCTGTCTACTCAAACATCCTGGAATGCTTTATAAACCTTCCTCTGTGCCTTGTCACTTCCTCTCTGCGAGATCCTGTTGATGTCTGTAAAACCTAAGAGTCCATCAGACCACTGCAATGTTCAACATGCACGCTCTCTCCGAGGTCATGTTTTAGAAATAGTCGATGGAAGAATCTCAAAATCATACTTTGAAGGTTTATTTCCTTATCCAGTCACATGATGTGTGGACAAACAACTGTTTATCCCGATACATGGGAATAATGCCAGCCTGCTTACCTTCCTTCCTTTCTTCTAAATTTTTTTTAAAAAGAAAACTGTAAAAGAAGCATAGTACTGTAGCTCAGAAATGTTGCCTGAGTCTCCATACAACAAACTTTACCCCTCAAGACATAGGCTTTCCTAAACACTATAGCTAATGTGTGTAACATAAACAAAACAAGTACATCTGAACCAATTACACATTTTGGGGTAGTTATTAAATATTCAGCGTCCTGCCAGGAAAGGGGAAAGCAAGCCGCACTTCTGCTCCGAATAACAAACCATAAATCAGTTGACAAGCTTGAAAGAATTCAGTTCTAGTCTGTTCGAAAGCCAAGCCTAAGGAAGTGGGGGAGCCCGCGGGAATGTTTCTCCTGCTCTCGAAGTTTCGCCCTTTTTCAAAACAGACTCGTGCGCAAATGGCGTTTCTCGGAACTTTCTGGCTTTCCAAGTTATCTGGAGAGAAACCAAAGCCCGGGGCACGCGCGCGGAGCTGGGGGCCTGCGCCTGGAACCGGGGCTCTGCAGGCGCCGGCCTGGCCCGGGACTCACCGCTGCCGGGCTGCGGGGACAGCGCGGACACCGAGGTCTGGCCCATGGCGGGTGACCGCCCCGCCGCGCCTCCGCCTCACCGGGCTGCTCCGCTCCTGCGCGCGCCCGTCCGCTCGCCGCCGGCCTCCCGCGCGCTCATCTCGGCCCGCGCCCGCCAGTCCCCGCACCTTCTCCCCGCGCGCGCGGGTCGCCCGGCCCTGGCAGCGGCCAAGCCGGCCCAGCGGATGCCTGTCATTCCTCTATGCAGATTAGCTGGGGTCAGGGGTCACCGGGAGAAAAGAGGGGGGCAAGGGCGACAGGGAGCAGAGGAGAGGAAAGAGCTGAGCCCCAGGATGAGGGTGTGGGGTATGTGTAAGGGGTGTTGGTCCAGCTGCACACTGGGGGTGGGGGAACTGGGTGCTCGCACACCGTGGGGCAGGAGGGCAGAAGGGCTATCAGAAAACTCCCTTTAATTTCCAAGGTTCAATGTCAAAGGATCCTCTAGGTCTGAGAAAAAAAAAATCATTAAAGTACTTAGTCACTGGTACTTAGTTTAAGAAAATTTGTTTCTTTAAAGTTAGTTCCTTCCTTATATTGTTTGCAGCATTGCAGCGCTGTTAGAGAAGCCATTGCGTAGCGTTTTCCTCTCTTTAACAAACTATCTTCCTTTCGACAAAAGCAATTTAAAAAGTCATGGCTTCGGGTTGGACAGTACAAGTCAGAGATGTGACACAGTGATCTATGCGTGATATCAACTGACCGTATACACTTGACTCCACCACCTAAAACTTTCGCTCAGCGTGGCTGTTCCTCAAAAGCCTCACTGTAGACACAACCGTAACAACAAAAGCAGTTTCTCTGACCAACTGTTATGCCCCCGAGTTAAATTAACACTCCCATAATATGCTATGAAGTCTCAAGTCTCTAAAAACTATGAATACACTTAAAAGCTTCATCCTTACAGCTGATAGGTAGCAAGCTGAGTGGTCAAGATTCAGTATATATACATATGTATGTGTGTGTGTACGTAAATATATACGTATCTGTACACATGGCATATTAAACACAAGCGTGGTTCCATGAACATATTTTGTTATGAGCTGTACACTAGGATGTGTGCATACCTTTCTGTACATTCCATTAAAAAGTACAATCTATTCATGTTGCTTATGTCATCTCTGATCTTACAGTTTATCCTGAAGAACTCTGAACCGTAAAAACAATTGTTCAGTATAGACCTTATAAGATCATCGGTTCTCCTATTTTAATCATGAAAATCACATTTCCTTCCTTCCTTCGTGTGTGTGTGTGTGTGTGTGTGTGTGTGTGTGTGTGTGTGTGTGTGTGTGTATGTGTGTTAGTGAGCTCGGTAGGACCTTGTTTTGCTGTTTGGAAAGACACTTGCTTATCTGTTTCCTCAGGGTTAAGTAAGTGGCTCCTTCTTCATTGGTTCTTTTTCTTTAAAGAGCTGTTAAGAAACCGTGACTATTTTGGGGGGTGATGGGAATTGAACCCTGGGGGCTGTTTGCATGTTAGGCAGGCCCTCTACTACTGAGGTATGCACCAATTTTTAAAATAAAACTGAAAGACTTAACCGAAATGTGAGTCCTAATTTAGGACGATAACGTCCACACCACCTCTCCTCTTTGAGTACACATGATGTGTTTTGAGAATGCATCCTACCTGGGAACTCGGCAGTGACAGTCAATGACAAGACTGCCTGTTCTTTCGTGGCTTTGCTAAAAATTGCGTTAGGAAGCAACCAAGCAAAATGTTTGTGGACGTTAAGAGGAGAGATATCTTGCTATTGTGCTACTGGCAGTTCTTCCCTGATAAAGGAAGCCATTGTTAGGGGGAAACACAGAAAATACTGCCCGCTGAAAGTTCATAATAGAAGCTTTTAAAGATGACAAGTATTCAACTCGGTTACAATGTTTTTCTGCTATCGCTATTTCTCCTCTTTGAGAAATAACGGTGAGGGTTTTTTTTTTTTTTTCCTGCCACCAAGTCTTATTCCAAGCATTATGGGGGAAGAGGTTCTAGCTTTGAGGGATTTGCTTAACACACCACTCTTTCAAGACCTGTCCTGATTCAATGGTTGATACACTTCTTGGCCTCATCTGGAATTGTAATAACCAGTGATCAAGTTACACATTTCCCCGAAACTCTTCCATCCCCATTACATTACCTTGGAAACACATCAACCAAACTGCTGGAAGTGTGTTCCAAGGTTCCTTTACAAGGGTGGGACATCCTGCGCCCAGAATTCCTGCTGGGGTTCAGTGTTCGAAGGACCTTTTATCACAGCAGAGAACTGAGGCCAATGAGTGGGGGGAAAAGTCTCCAGTAACTCCCAAATCTCCCTTTGAGGTCAAAGCATGAAGATTAGAGACTGAAATACAAGGGGATCCTGAAGCTTGACATGGTGGCTTGCACTTGAAATCCCAGCTCTTGAAAGGCTAAGGCAGGAGGATTACCATGAGTTCAAGGCCTGTGCGTGCTGCACAGTGAGTCCAAGGCCAGCTGGAGATACAAGCAAGATACTGTATCGAGGAGAACAAAACAAAAGTATTTTAAGATAATGTCCTTCCCAGATGTCTCACTCATGACTTACTGAACTCAGACTCCCAGTTCTGGGAGCTGTTCTCATGGGTTTAGAGTGGATGCTAGGAACATTTAATGCCCTCTGAAAAACACAGGCATTTCTGTATGGCCTACTCTTTTCAGAGAATGCTAGAAAAGATGACTGCCCATTTGAGGAAACCGTCGGCATATACTTCTCAGCCTCGGTCTCCTTGGCCCCAGACTTCATCCTGGATTTCTAAACCGATCTTTTCCTCAGCGATATACTGGTAGGTATCTAACGGTGGATTTGAGCACTGGAGTGCAGGGAGAAAAGCACACAAGACT
The DNA here is from genome assembly GCF_011064425.1 of Rattus rattus. Classification (NCBI taxonomy): domain Eukaryota; kingdom Metazoa; phylum Chordata; class Mammalia; order Rodentia; family Muridae; genus Rattus; species Rattus rattus. The sequence continues at coordinate 223,868,254 of NC_046155.1, read as the reverse complement.
CATTTATGAAAGTGAAAATTTGATGTCACCTGGCTTGAAAAATACTTTGCAATGGAACAAGCTGACTCTGAACCAGGAGGTGTTACCTTCAGTGCACGCCAGGGCTTCTGTCTCCGTACCACATACTGCCATTAAATCACCCCATGACTGGATTTGAGGAGCTGTTTATATTAAACTCTCCTAAAAATAGTAGAATAGCATTCACTGATTTTTTTCCCCCCACTACACAGTCTAGCTTCAATCCTTGAAAGAACTGTGATTTATTCATTTACTTCCAGGAAGAAATGAAATTGAGAGGATTTACTTAGAATTTCCCCTGGGAGACAGTGTGCTTTTAGGAGTAAGCACTCGCACTTGGGAGATTTTTCAAACACTTTGGCCCATCACTCAGATCTCCCTGACTCTGTCTGATGCGGGCGTTATTAAACTCAGCCATCTGGGGTATCCAAAGTGACAATTGCACTTGTCATAGATGGAAGGCGCTATGGTAAATTAAAGCAGACATCAACCTGGCCTTTACAAACCCAGACTATGTCAAAGTCCTCTCCTAGGAGCTTAAGGTCCTCTTTGTGGAGATACAATTTGGTGACTGGAGGAGAGTTTTGAGCTTAGATGGGGAACTCAGGCACCATGAGTTCCAATCCTGGGACTCCATCGTCCTCAGATCTGTCAGATCTGCTCTAGCCACTGTGTAACTCCAGAACTGGGAGGTAGGTTCTCGTGGTGGAGGGAAGAGTTAAGTGGAATCCTCCAGAAGTTCCATGAGCAATGGGAACCACAGTGGCCTGGGAAGGAAGCAAGACTGAAAGTGGCCATGCCCAAGTTCTCTAAGAGTGTTAACATACATCCTTCTTTTGGACTTGGCTGTGAAAGTTTCACAAATTAGTGGCATTTCCTTGGCTACTGGGAATTGTAGCTATGGCAAACACTTGCTTGAGGTGAAAGGGAGAATTTAAACTTAGTGACTTTCTAAGGAGAATTGTTTCTTTAATTATCTTGTTCTCATGATACAATGTTTACAAGAAGGAAGGCAAACTGAAAGGCTGTCTGAGAGGATCATTTTAGATCTTTATTTTCTAAGCACTCACCATGTTGCAATTTACTAAAAATCAGTATACCATCTCTTCCTCCTTCTCTATGAGCCACTAAAGCAACACGTTTTTACTTTTAAGTGGTAAGAATGCTTTAACGTGGGCCTTCTAATCACATGATAAAGGAATTGTCTATAATCCAGAAACTAAAATCTAATAAGCAAACATTTTCAAGCTTTCAAGTGCGTTTGTGTTCCTTAGCTGTGTTCCAGCTTTATTTGTTTTGTTTTATTTCTACAACCTTCCATTTCTTTCAGAATTTCGCTTCGTCCTGCAAGAGGCAGCCTTCTTAGGAAGCTGTGACCACGAAAAGGCAAACAGAACGCTTTCTGGGTTTTCATACTTTGGGCCAAGGCTCTGGAAATATCGGCAGTGCTTATACCTTAAAAATGTTACTCCTTAGAGACTGCAACTGACACCCACTCCGTTTTCTTTAATTTTACAATCATGAGAGAACACTCCTGTTAACACGACACATAGTATCACCCTACAGAAGGAGAATCCCGGCTAAGTCTCAGGAGTTTGGACTTTCTACTTATATCAAACACTGGGGAACAGAAATGGTCACATTCCACAGACCCTGGGCAGAGCAGGAAATTAACCTGCAAGGCAAGTTTTTCTTTCCTATTGTTCGCATACTTGTATATGATTTATTTCCTGAGTCTCCCTCCTTCTGCTCTCAAAAGCTAACAGGATTAACAAAATACTTTGCCTCTGCCCCTCCCTGAGTTAGTCTCAGCCATGGGCTTGGAGAGGAGGCTTTGTGCTTACTCACTGATTGAGCCAACTATTGGAAGATTTACCCAGAGAAATCAAGGGCTCAAGCAGTGGGTCTGGAATTTCTTTTTCCAAAAATCTGTCTTCCTACCATAGAGAGAAAAGCATATTTAAGTAACTCCACTTTATCTTATATGCAAAACAGAGTACCAGTCCCTAGCTTCTGAAGCCCCAATTGTTCTGAAGCCGAACAATTCAAAATCATTAAGCCACTTAGCCCTTTCTATAGGTGCCTGAGTTACAGAAAGTAATAGTTTGATGTCAAGTCTAATCAATGTTATAAAACTACCCTATGCATTCCCAGACCCTAACAAGGTGTTTGGGGACAACGAACCCTTACATGTAGGATAAGCACTTAACGTTATATCCAGAATGCAAACAACTTCAAATATAGACAAAACCACATATATATATATGTGTGTGTGTGTGTGTGTGTGTGTGTGTGTGTGTGTGTGTGTGTGTGTGTGTGTGTGTGTGTGTGTGTGTGTGTGTGTGTGTGTGTGTGTGTGTGTGTGTGTGTGTGTGTGTGTGTGTGTGTGTGTGTGTGTGTGTGTGTGTGTGTGTGTGTGTGTGTGTATTTGTGTCTTACTTAGGGTTTCTGCTGCTGCAATGAAACAAGATGACCCAAAAGCAAATTGGGGAGGAAAGGGTTTATCTGGCTTACACTTTCATATATATCACTGTTCATCATTGAAAGAAGACAGGACAGGAACTCAAACAGCTCCCACTTGGAGGCAGGAGCTGAGGTCTTGGAGGAATGCTGCTTACTGGCTTGCTCATTACGGCTTCCACAGCCTGCTTTCTTCTAGAACCTAGGACCATCGGCCCAGAGGATACCACCATCCACAGTGGGTTGGGTCCTCCCCCATCAATCCCTAATTTAGAAAATGCCCTACAGCTGGATTTTATAGGGGCATTTTCTTAATTGAGGTTCCCCTCCTTTCAAGTAACTCTAGGTTGTGTCAAGTTGCTATAAAACCAGCCAGCACAATATGCATGGTTTGTTAACAGTGTGCGGAAGATATCAAGTCTGTCACTGACTCTATCCCTGTCCATCCATAGACTGCCTGATTGGACAGCCGTGTCTTCAATGAACTAGTAACAACTGACTACCTCCCATGAACAAGGCTTATTATTCATGGGCTTGAGGAAGAATGGGATAGAAACTCTCCTCCGGAGCGAGACCCTCAATACTGTATTGGGGAAGGGGACCTAGCCCTCTACCATGACAGTGACTACACTGCTAGACATCTGTCTTTCCAGATGTTAAGAACACATAGCAGGGAAGACACTGAACCTAGTTTTAGAGTCGACATCTTACCCACATAGACTCATAGACTTAGTGGTTCAGAGAAGATACCTCCCTTAAGATTGTAAAATGCTTCTTAAACTAAAGAACAATTAGACTTGGTAGTCAGAATGAACTATTTTCATTTGTTTACTGCTGCAGGTTTTTGAGGAATACGTCTCGAATCCTAAAATGCACCCCCTTTCAAGTAAACAGTTCTGTGGGTTCTGGTAAGCAAGCAGTGCCACCATTACCACAAGCAAGTCCCACAATACTTTCTGCAGCTGGTCCCTAGTCTACGCTACACTTGTCCCTTCCCTAGCACCAAGCACCTACTAGTCTGGCATCTGTCTGTGGTGGGGACTCTTGATTGTCAACTAGACTAGACAGAGGAATGTCTGGAGCATGCTCGCTGGGTGTTTCTGTGAGGGTTCTTCTAAACAGTCACTGAGAGGGAGGAGCTCACTCTGAGTGTGGACAGCATTGCAATTTGACTGACGCCAGGTGGAATCATGGGAGGGAAGGAGAAAACCAATACAGGCACACATTCTTATTGCTGCCCCACCCCGCTCTGTGTGTGTGTGTGTCTGTCTGTATGTCTGTCTGTCTGTCTCTTGCTTGCCAAAACATGACCTGTTTTTGCCCCATCACACCCATCCTGTGATAATGGACTGAAACCTTTCTCTCTTTCATTTCCTCCCCTGGTATTTTATCACAGTGACCGTAAAGCTAACACACCATCCTTGTAGACTGTTTTTTTCTGAAATTTTAGATAAACGGAGTTATATACATGCGGTTTTTTTTACAGTTGACTTCCATCATTTAATTTTTAAAAATGAACCACAGTGTCCTACATATTCATATTTTCCTCTTTTGTCCTGAGTATCTTTCCTTATATTATCAATTTGTTTACTCATCCCTAAGTTAATGATCATTTGGCTTGAAACTGCATTTCACTGCATTATGTGAAAATTGATAACATTATATTATACCACAGTATATTATATTTATTGCCTCATCATATATATGGCACATGTGCACGTACACACACACACACACATATATATATAATATGTATGTAATGGAGGTACTATATTTAAGATATATACACATATGTAAATGCACATAGATCGTCTGTTGTAAGTGAAAGACAGAAAATGGACTTAAAAAGTCAGTACATTTATAAAAATGCAGAAGATGAAAAGTGTTGCAAAGCACAAAGGAGTTTGAGACTGCCTGTCGGGGAGGGGTTGGGGTGGAGTGTGGTCACAACAGCCCTCCTGAGAAAATGATGCTTACATAAAAACCTGAAGTGGGGATAGAGTTAGCTGAGGGGCAATCTGGGAAAAGAGTGCTCCAAGTGGGAGAGGGGAACAACAGTTACTATGAATTTAATATAGGAGCATGATGTAGGATTTCTTTTTCTTTTTTTCTTTTTTTTTTTTTTTGAGGAGCCAAAAGAGGCCAGAGAGTCAAAGCTGAGTGATCCCTGAGGAGGAAGGAATTGTCTACCATGTAGAGTCTTGCATTTGACCAGATGTCTGTGGCTTTTCCTACAAGTACATGATGACAATGATAAAGGCAATGACATGATCTGACTTAACTTTATGATCATGGTGGCCTCTCATGGGATCAGCTGCATTCCCGAAAGCATGGCTATAGATATCATGGTGGCTTCCAAATAGAGATGTCAGTAGAAGCATATTTATTTTTAGTATTGTGGAGACATAAGTACCAAGTTAGAAATCTATACCCATGTACACAATCATTCATCAAATAAGGTTTGCTCGAACTTTCTCCACTTGTGACTCTGAAACCCTCTAGAAAGTTTTAAATGACTGCAGATATAGGGCTGTAGAAAATAGGTCTACAAATTACTAGTAATAAGAATTACAGGGGTTGGGGATTTAGCTCAGTGGTAGAGCACTTGCCTAGCAAGCACAAGGCACTGAGTTCGGTCCTCAGCTCCAATAAATAAATAAATAAATAAATAAATAAATAAATAAGAAAGAATTATAGGGGGCGGGGGCTGGAGAGATGGCTCAGTGGTTAAGAGCACTGTCTGTTTTTCTAGAGGTCCTGAGTTCAATTCCCAGCAACCACATGTTGGCTCACGACCATCTATAATGAGATCTCATGCCTTCTTCTAGTGTGCATGAAGATAGCATACACATATATGAATATATATATATACTCATATATATGAAATACATAAATAATCTTTAAAGAAAGAATTATAAAGAATTTATATGCCATGATGCACAGGTGGAGGGCGTAAGTTTTCTCTTCCCACCATGAAGGTCCAAAAAATCAAACTCAGGTCTTCGGTTCAGTGGCAAGTATCTCTTAATTTTTTTTTAATTTTATTTTAAATGTGTGTGTCGATGTCCTGGGGTATGTCTGTGGCTGTGTACATCTGAATGCAGGTAGCTGTGGAAACTAACATATTGTGTCCTCCGGGAGCTGGCAGTTGTGGGTTGGAGGGTATGGGGGCCTCTGTAATAGTAGCATGAGCTCTCAACCCAGGGCCATCTCTCCAACTCTATCCATAAGTACTTTTATCCATCAGGACATCTTAGCAACTTCACAGTCGACTCAAAGCTAGTTTTCGTGCATTCAGGAACCTTGTAGTACTGCCTAATCTTTCACAACCCCCACATCTAGTTATAGGAGCCCTTGTGGGGTTCCAATACACAGCTTAAGAAGTTGTGCACTAAATCATCCACTCACCAAAAGTGCTTAGTCATCTAAACCTCTCCATCAAGAAAGAAAAGAGCCCAGAGGCAAGTGACCTATGTAAGGAGGAACAGTGCACACAAATGATAAAATGGTGGGGAATTTAACCAAATATAGACTGTTCAGAACAGAGGCAGATGGCTTTTTAACATCTTTAGGTACAGGGGTGGTTGAATAGGAAGACAGATAAACTAAATAGATTAGCTTTATCTAGAATTTTTTATTTTTATTAAATTTATTTGCTCCCTTTACAACCCACTACCAGCCTTCCTCTCCTCTTAGAATCACCTCACAAAATTCTCCCTCCCCTCCCCTCCCTCATCTCTTTTTAAAAGGGGAAGCCACCCTCTGGATGACACCCCCCCATCAGGAAAATATTATTGCTTCAAATGGCAAATAATTACAACAAGATTCCAAATTTATGAAGGGAAAAAAAGAAAGAAAGAAAGAAATTAAGGAAAATGTAGGCAACCCAATGTTAAGAATAATGGGGAGGGGGGTGTTGAAAAACATGCAAATTAAAATGGCCAAGTTCAAATTAGTAAATCTGATAACCACACGTGGAATGAAACACAGAAACTAAATAATTGAAAGAAACAGAAATACATCTCGTTGTTGGACAATTGCATTAGACCTAACCCAAACAACAAGGGTTGAAAGCGAACCTTAGAACAGTATGGTGTCGGTTATCTTTTTGTTGTTGTTCCTGTGGTAAAACACCAAGCCTACGGCAAGTTAAGCAAGAAGGAGTTCAGTCTGGCTCATGGCTCCAGACAGATGAGAGAGCGTCTTAGCAGTGGGTGGCAGGCATAGCTGCTTCAGCAAGGAGCTGAGGAGTGTACATTCTCACACACCAGCTGGAACCAGAAAGAGCAACCTGAAAGTGGGTTAAGGCTTTAAGGTCATAAAGCCCAACTCCAGTGACACACTTCTGTCAGCAAGGCCACACCTTCTAAACCTCCCCCAAACAGCGCTACCAACCAAGTGTTCAAATTTCTTATTCAGACTGCCATAACCATTGCATAACTAAAGACGAATTAGTATATCCGCAGGAATAATACCTTAACTAAAATTTAAGTCCTCATTATGAGGAGCAGAGACCCACTATACAATGGTAGATTACTCTAAGAAAGTGCAGGGATTATATGTAAACTTGTATGCTCCTGAGAACAGAACCATGCACTGTGTAAAAATAAGTGGGATTGCTAAGTGGATGGTTACAGAATAATCTGGAGAATTTTCCAACACGTCAACAAAACGTCATGAGATTAAGGAAACAGAATATTGTTATAGTTATGGGTTTGAACAATCCAATCAACGAAACTTGATGTAAGAGACATCAAGATAGCATTACATACTGTGTGATAAGAGAAATCTCAAAGAATTTAAAGAATTGGGGGATGATGATCCCATAGGAAGACCAACAGTGTCAACTAGCTTGGAGCTATGGGAGCTCCCAGAGACTGAGCCACCAACCAAAGAGCATACACAGGCTGGTCCAAGGTCCCCCATGTAGCAGAGGGCTGCCTTGTCTGGCCTCAGTGGGAGAGGATGTGTCTAATCCAGTAGAGACTTGATGCCCCAGGGAATCCCTCTACCTCTCAAAGGTGAGGAGATGATGGGTAAAGAACTCTAGGAGGGGGGAACTGAGAGGAGGACAATATTTGGGATGTAAAAAAATAAAATAATTAATAATAATAGTAAAAACCATGTTATATATTCCTCAACCTCTGGCCATGATCCAATTGTCTAGTTAAAATCAAAACCAAGCAATTTTTTTTCCTCACATATTTGTATAAACCCAAATCAATACACTAAGAAAACATAGGAAATCAAATTATAACTTGTACATTATTTAGTCTTAAGCAATCATAAGATACTGGGAAACATGGGCGACGAAGCCAATTGGACGATTGAAGTTCTAGTTTTGTGCTTATCAAAAATCAGAAAAGGTCACGGTTCTATCGTACCTTGAGTTAGGTAGCATTAAACTGTGAGTGCATGATTCTTTGCTCGGCGTTCTCGTTCACGCCTGGGGAAAGCACAGTGACTCGGTGTGCCCTCTGAGACTGACCCACATGTACAAACAGGGGAAAAGGAAGATGAAAGGACTTCCTGGAAGTTAGCCCGACTGAAATGTCGCTACTAGGGAGGCAATTTAAAAGTTATTGTTTTGCATTTGGAGGGAAGTGGGGGGGGACGCAAATAAATTTGTGGTGTTATTCAAACCACTTTATTAAATAACTCAGAATCCAATAATGAAAAACAGATGAAGAACTATGCATTCTGATTCGTATCCCCTGTAGAGTAAATACATCTCTGTCACATTTTTTTTTATTTGTCTCATAATTGTATCTTCAGAACTCCGACTGATCTCTTAAGGGAATGGAATAAGTAATTTCTTATGTTTAGCGGGTTTAACTTCAACAGCTCTTGACTCATATATTCCAGGAATTTTGAACTGGGGCGGGTGGGGAGTATAACTTTAATTCCTTAAGAAATGCTCTGATTTTTTTTTTTAGAATGCAAATTTAAGCCTTACGAAGCCCTCCAAGTTAAACAACCCTCGGGGGAGATGTGTGCATACTGCAGAGCTTCTTTAATAAAGAACAGATTCCAGTTACTGCAAATTACTTCTCAATTAGGGAAAGTTGACACAGTCTCCAAGCAGGTGACAAAAATGGCAGCCAGGAAAGGGGGAGGGAGAGAGGTGGCCTGGGAGCTTGCAGGTGCTCTGACTTAATCTTTCATCAAAACAAGATTTATTCAGGGGGAATTTATATAATCACACGATTAGAAAGCAGACACACAAAATGCACTCAGAATAGTGCCATTTTTTTTTAAATCCAGTTTTTATTCCCCACATTCTCCAAGTAGACAGACTCCAATTTTAAAACACACAGGGAAGTTGTTATGAGTTAGGAAAGGGCTCAACCTAGGAGGGGGTGGGGAAATCACCCGGAAGGCAGTTTTTCTTGCAAAATTATTGTTATACCCTAGAGTATCTATTTGTTTTTCTGTTTAGCAGGAGAAAACACTACAGAAATTGCTTTTCTATAAATATTCCAAATGCCACCTAAAAGCCCACAGCTTGTACTGTTTCTTCAAATTATTCGATTTCTTCTCTACAACCTTGTATGCAATGTTGTGAGCCAGGGACCCAGCCATTGATTTGTTTTTGTGAACCAACGCTGAATGTAATATTTACATTTAATGAACAGACAGTCACCAATAACATAGATTTCCCAGTTGGGTTTGCAATCTTAGGGTGATTATTTTTACCTTGTTTCTGTGCGGAATAATCTCTCACCTCATTTAGAGTGTTTCGTTTTATGCAAAAGCACTATGAATATTTTAGTTACATTCCATTATTTATGGCAATATAGGAATATCTGCTACCTGAAAATTGATATTGCTGTCTGGAGAATGAGACAATTATTCAGCCTGCCGGCATCGTGGTTGTTTACAATTCACGACTTAACTTTCTTCCTACCTTCTGTCTGAAATTAGCTAAAACTTTGGCTTTTAAACGTCTATCAGTTTCCATCTTCTAGAACTTTCTCAAGGACTCTCCTGCCTTTAGGTTTTTAGTATCTGTCTACTTGAGTTGACTGTCAATATCTGCCTTCGACTTCTCTGATGTTTTGTTTTCTAAGAGGCACGCCACTTAGAGGTGAAGTCTTCTGGACCCTTATCTATGCGTCTCCATAGTAACCTCCTCAGTGGTATTTTATCCTCTGGCTGCTTGTCTATCACACATCTTGCATTTAATATCTCTTGGAGTGACATTATAATGGTTAAGAAAGCATTTCCTTTTGTAACAGCAGCAGGATAGGCACATTGTCAAGTGGCCAGCATTTTACACAGGAATGAAAGCATCAATGGTTGATCCTTATCAATATACCATTTGCACCCGTGAACGCTAGAAGACATGGTTAAATGAAATTGAAGATGCTGTAGAAATGCTGGAGGCATGGCTTCCCCGAAGGCCTAGCGAGCAAAGTGTCAAGAGAACATCACTTACAGAAGTGCCTGAGTTTGACTCGATAATTGAGAAAACAGAAGATTCAGCTATTACCGTAATCACATTTAATATGCACCTACTGAATCTGCTAAATTTTCAGTAGGCCCAGCTACAGCTCTATTCAAATTCTCTTCTGGGGAAAAAAAAAATGTTCTATCTCCTGTTGAAGCTCGGTTTGTTTGCATTGTAGCACACTAAAGGTCATTGAAAGGTGGCATGCTTAAACTAAACCGAGGTTGAGCTAAATACTGGCTGTCAATTAGTACAGATTAACAAACTGGACAGAGGCATCTAGCTAACCTTTGGATGAAGGGAGCATTGACTCAATGAGATTATATAATTAATATAATATAATTAATACGTTTCTCCTCAGCTGGGGCGCCGGGACAGATGCTAAGGGGGCTCTTTGTTGTCCACACCATCGTGTGACATTGACTCCTTGAGAGCAGCTAGGCTATGGCTTTCCTCTAACCAACATACTGTGAGAAGGTTGCATGTGATTATGAGCAAGGGGTTTTATTTTGTAACACTCTAATATCTGTCTTGCTACAGGATCCTTGTTTTCCTTCTGGTAAGAAGCAAGTTGTCATGTTGTTAAGCTGTAACATGGATGTATCATGAGACTGAGAACGTGTCACGTTCAGTCTGGCATTCTGTGAGGAAAGAAACGCTGTGGCAGCCAGGAGTTAGGAGGCACAGGCTTCACCAACCAAGTCACAGCCTTGACCAACCCATACCTAGACGTCAGCATTCACTCTATTCCAAACCTCAGAATTTTAGACTGCTTAAAAGTCACTTAATTTGTTAGTAATGTTGTATTTGCCTAATACAAAATCCCGAGTGAAAACCCAAGGAAAATGAAATAAATTGTTCTCTGCAGCTAGGTGGATAGGTAAGGATCAATCAATGTGATCTATATAAAGAGGATGAGAACCTAGCCTTATACTGAACACCATGCTTTAACGTCATTCACAGCAGGTTACCTGGGTGCTGGAGAGTTGGTTCAATGGTTAAGTGCGTTTATTGGTCTTTTGAGGGACTGGAACTTACTTTTTAACACCTATATTGGGTGTCTCCACCTCCCCCATAACTCCAGTTCTACATACAGGAGGCTCTCTTCTGGCATCCACAGACACACACACACACACACACACACACACACACACACACGCACATGGGCACATACACACACACACACACACACACATGGGCATATACACACACACACGCACATACACACACACATACATGGGCACATACACACACACATACACATACACACACACACATACACATACACACATACACACACATGCACATGGGCACATAAATAACTATATATATATTATATGATAGCCATACATACATGCACACATATATATAATCAAAGCATACTGTCTAAATATACCCTATAGAAATAACATACTGAGAAAAAGAGTCTGAGCACTGTAATTCATTTTCTTTAAGGGAACCCTGCATTTTAACTTTAGCGGTTCAATTTTAAGATCTGTTTTCATTCCCTACCTGAGCTTTCCAGACAAAGAAGCTCACCGGCAGGGTAACAGAGTCAACAGATTACACATGACTTTTGCATAGAAATGCGTGTGAGATTACACTTCTCACATATCACAGATTTTAAAATCTATGCGACACGGACCCTAACCCTTTCAGAACTCCTTTCCTACTGGGTGGGAAACCTTTTAAAGTCTTCCCTAAAATAAAGAAGACTGGATAAGCCAAGGGTCGTTAAGGATGTACAGCGACTAGCACTCTCAGACAAGGGTAGGAGGATAGAACAATTGGGAATTTGTATATTTATCTGGCAGTTTCTATAAACACACACCTAGCCTATGACTCATACATTCTATGTGTCACTGGTCCAAGAGAAATGAAAACATGCATCATAAAAAAAAACTTCTTCAAAATTATTCCTCATAGCCTCATTCGTTTTCGAGCCAAGACCCTCCTGTATGGCCTAGGCTGGCGTCAAAGTCAACTGACCCACCTGCCACAGCCTTTCAGGGAGCTGGGGCAGCAGGCCCACCGCCCTTCTCCACATCTTTATTCTGTCTGTTTTGCTTTGTTGCTTGTTTTTCTCCCCGCGGATGATCAAACCCAGGCTGTAAGCACAATAGGCAAGCTCCCTAACCCTGGCAACAACCACGGCAGGCAGCTATACTCGATCATTGCCCAGATTTGCAACAGGTCAGATGACTATAACCAAGATAATCAGATATCGGATAAACCGAGATAATAGATAACGGAGCATCGTCGTTATTGGAATCCGTAAAACACGGGGTGCCGTGCCTAGATGTACCTCCCTCAGATGTAAAGGTTTTATTCTCCCGGCTGCCAGGTGTGTTGCCCAAGATATCCCACAGTTCACAGTGACTTTGTGAAGGGGAACTGGGTCTCCCCTTCTGGATGAATCCATGATCTTACCCAGAATGCTGCTCTCTTCACAAGGGAATCCTAAGGGACCTTCCAGCATTATTTGGTGGAGGTTGGTGCTATTGGGAGGCAGGTACCTCTCAAGTCTACTGGCCCCCCTGCCCATTCCCACCCCTCCATCCCTTCCAAGACTGGTGATTCTCAGTGAACAGCCAGCATGCTAGTCTTCCCTTTTTGCTACGGAATCTAATCCAACCAAATGAAGGCCTTGAAGCAATTTCACCAACTTGAAGAGGCTAAGGGCAAAAAAAAAAAAAAAAAAAAAAAAAAAAAAAAAAAAAAAAAAATACGTGAAGCTCTCTCTAGGGCTCAGAGGAAAGCCAGGAGAGTGGGGAAGGAAGGATTGGGGCAGGCTTGAACACTCTTGGAAGGTGGGTATATATTTTGGGGTGTGGGATTGCATGGACGGGTGCAAATGTTAAAACTTAAAAGAAGTATTTGCTCATAATATGAATGCTTCTTTCGCTGTGTGTAAAACTGACCATATTTTTAAAAGAAGTAATAAATGAAAAGTAGCCATGTCAAACTTGGTTTGAACTTAGGTTCATGTAACTACTTAGACTTCCCTGTGGCCCACCAAGGCTTTGTCCTTTGGTTGTTTTGATCCTTTGGATGTTTTAGAATTAATAAAGCCGTTATACTCATCATTCTGAGGACTGCGAAATCCAATTGGCTTGCCCTTTCAGTCTGTCATAATTAAAAATGTTATGCTAATCAGTGGTAGCTCCAAAGGTCTTGAAAGGGCACTCAATTGCTTCTTATGCGATGAATCTATTCATCATTGTGGCTGGGCACAAAGTTCATCCAATTACGAATGCAGCTACCCGTATCTTCATTTAGCATTGCGGTCTTAGAGAATTCTTGATTGGATTTAAAAATCATCAGGCGCAGGCTATTACAGCCAGGAAGACCTGAGGCACCCCTCAGTGCCGATCCCTCGGTGTTTATATCAGCTTAGCTTTGCAGGTACTGAGAGTTGAGCATCAGTGCAGTTTCTCAGACATAGACAAGAGCAGACTGAGCCTGTATCCTAAGGCAAATATCATAGGGCATGCCTGCTATACTCTTGGAGTCTGGTGAGTCCTTTGACCCTTAGCATGGAAACCTCAGTCCCCACCCCAAATATATTTGATGTTTCTTATTTTACGAAAGCTCCCACTGTTACGGAGAGATTCAGTTTGTGCTGGTGGTGGCGGGAAACACCTGTAATCCCAGGGTTTGGGAGACAAGAGAAGAGGCCGGTAGTTCAAGCCCATCCTTGTTGGTAAACTGTAAAGCTAGACTATGTAACAGGAGACTACAAGACACTGAGCTTGTTAGAATTCTTTTTTTTTTTTTTTTTTTTTGACCACAAAGTAGAAGGAAACAGATTACAGCTGCCTCTCTGCACCCTTTTCTCTCACAGGACAAGAGACACGGGATACAATTTTGGGAGAATTCTATTTCTCAGGAGATAGATAAGGCTATAAAACTGAGCATATTTTCCTAAGAATTCTATAGAGTATGGTTGAGAGTCAGTTCACAAAGCCTATGATTCAGTCATTTAAAAACGATGTAATCGAGTGCTTTCACGTGTCCACACGGAGTTGTGTAAGCGTTACTACCATGAATCTCACCTTTTCATCACTGCGACAAGAGACCCTTTGCCCAAGAGCATCACTAGTCTCCATCATCGTCCTAGCTCTAGGAAACCATCAATGTACTTCCTTTCCCGGGTACTTTCTGTAAATGCAATCATTAACCTTTATCCTTTTCTCGTTGATTTATTTCTCTTAAAACATTAGCAAAATGTTTTCAATGGTAGTTCACGGTACCTGCGTGGATCAGTACCTCTCTCACGTGTATTCCTGAACTCCGTAACTATAGGGATGTGCTGTATTTGATATTTCCATTTGTCAGTTTGATGGATTTGGTGTTATTTCAACTCGTCTCTGTCGTGAATGAGGTTACTGTGGATTTCACAGACCGATTTTTGGCGAATACATGTTTTCATTTCTTTTGGCTGCGTACCAGGAATTAGGTGGCCGGTGATGGTGACTGTCTGATTCACTGCTTAAGAAACTGGAGCTAGAGACATGGCTTATCATGTGAGGGCAAGCCTTGTGGCCTGGACACCAATATGAAGGCAAAAGGAGAGGACAGACTTTAACAAGAGATGCCCTCTGATGTCTGTGGCATACTCTACGCTTACTCATGCTAAACAATAATAAACAACATTTTCAAAAGAGAAGCTTGCAAGCTATTTTCCCAAGTAGCTCCGTGTGTGTGTGTGTGTGTGTGTGTGTGTGTGTGTGCACGCGCGTGTGTGTGTGCACCTACCCTCATGTGCACACACCAATACACTCACCAATACAAGAAAATAGAGGTCAGATCTCTTGGAACTGGAGTCTGTTTGAGAACTGAGATACAGATCTGGGGAACCAAACAATGGTCCCCTGCAAAAGCAGTAAATGATCTTAACTGCTCAAGCATTTCTCCAGCCTGTCATTATTGTGGTCTTCATTTGCATTCTCTGGGGTCAATGTTAATGAGCATTTTTATATGTATATCAGCAATTTGTGTATCTTCTTCTTCGAAAAAAGCACAGTTCTCAGTTTAGCTTTTCCTTTTGTTTGTGTCTTATGCTTTTGGGGTCATGTTAATGAACCAATCGGCTAGCCCAAGGTCATGAAGATTTACATCTACAGTTTCTTTGAAGAGTTTTAGTTGTAGCTCTCATACTTGGGTTTATTTTTCAATTGTGAGTTAGCTTTTTAGTGGCATAAGGTTGGCTACTCATTTTGTTTAAAAATACTGATTGATTGATGATGATTGATTGATGATTGATGATTGGTGTTCTGGGGATAGAAACCAAAGCTTTGCCCATTGTCACTAAACATTCTATATCTGAACTAAAACCTCAGATCTTACCTTATTCTTTTTGCCATGGTACCATTTACTGGTGAGATGATTTCTTCTCCTTTGAATTGTTTTCACAGCCTTATTAAAAGCCAGTATTCTATAGATGTGAAGGTCTATTTCTAGAGTCCTCATACTGCTATATTTATTCTACATAAAAATACTCCAGCCAAACACACTTTCCAACTGAAAACCGAATGGATCTGGAGAGCCAATTAATACAACTATGTCTCCAAAGCATTACAAGTGAACCCCCTGTTTTGACTTTTGTTTGTTTATTTGTCTGTTTTCTTGCCCATCTCCACAGTAAATTAACATAGGGGACATAGCATTATTCTTGGAGAAGCAGTCAAGGCAACACGTTTATAGTTTAGGAACAGAGGGGGTCAGAACAGCTTTGTTAGGCAAGGGTGGAAATACCCAGCCGCCTATTTAGTCACAGCTTTCCCCAAATCCAGAGGTGAACCGCAAAGCATCATGGGTCAGCTTCCTGATGTGTGCTGTGCCTTGCCTTGTTTTCAAAGCACCAAAGTTCAATTGGAAGGGCCTGTTCAGGGACCACTGGGTCAGAGGCCTCTGGGAAGAAATGTGCCCGCAGTTAGGCAATGTGATGTGAGAGGAAGTCCAGTTACCTGGAGGGGAGTGAGTCTTCCTGGGAGTATTGGTGAAGTTTTAGTGTTCTGTCTAAGTGGTTCAGGACTTTAATCTGGGAAAACTGTGGATGCTTGTGAGGAGGGACTGGGTGTTGTTTTTTGCTCAAGGGACACTCATTATCTATTTAGGGATGGTGCTAAAAGGTGACCAGATTTCAGAACACTGTGACAGCATACACACCTACACACAGAGATACACAGACACAGACACACAGACACACACACATACACACACACACACACACACACACACACACAGAGGGGGAGAGAGAGAGGGAGAGAGGCAGAGAGAGAGAGAGAGAGAGACAGAGAGACAGAGAGACAGAGAGACAGAGAGACAGAGACAGAGACCAGATGTGTGGACAGACGATACTTATCTCTAGGTTGACATTCAGCCTTATTCAGCCTGTAGGCAGGAATCAATTATATATTTCCAGTTAAAAAAAATACAAAAAAAAAATTAAAAATTCCTTCCGTTCTGACCAGGTCAATCAGGAAGTATAAAGGTCGCTTCGATGATCGTCTTGGGGTCCCCAAACCCTAAACTTTAGAACACAAACTGAAAACTGTCCCAGGTTGGAGGTAGTTTCCCCCTACTCCATAAACAAGAGCAGCATTCTGTGTACTCACAAATCCTTCCAGGTAATCCACATACCCCATACAGAAAAGGAACCTGATGTATTAGGGACAATGTTCGCTCTAGAAATGTTGCCTTGGAAGATTGTCAGCTAAAATACCTGAGTACACAGAGGCCAAGAAGTGCTTAAATCCTCTTGCCTAGCGGTTGACCCAGTAAAACTTCCCTTTCCTAGTAAATGTATTTTTAAAAAGTGTTAGGGATTTCACACTGACAAAACAACAAAACAGAAACAAAACCCACAATTCACCTGTACTTAGCCGATACCTATCAAAATGCAGAATATATTAAGTAATGTCTTCAAAAGCTTTTTGTCAAATATCCTGGGGTTCTTTCTTTTAAAATTGCCCTGCTCCCAAGTAGACCTCCGCACACTCCACTTGCATTGTGAATAAGAGTTGAAAGCATTCACTCACATTTTAAAGGCAAAACAAGTGCTCGCTTCGGCAGCACATATACTAAAATTAAAGGCAAAACAAATCACTGATTAGTGTATTTCTTAAATTTTCTCTGATCTGTCACACACACACACACACACACACACACACACACACACACACACACACACACCTTATCTACTCCATCTTTGGAAATGAATGCCACTGTTTATATGCAGATACACAAAACCCATCCTGTCCCTCAGAAGGAAGGACCATGAATTTGTACTCGGGCTTGGTTGATCACACACAGACCATTTGGTAGCCCACACAGAGGCAAGCTCCCATTGTCCCTTTAGCAGACATTTAGGACTTACGTACACCCATTTAAGGAGGAGAAGCAGTCATGGGAAGAGCTATCTGCCTGCTTGAAGTACACCTTGAACTACACATGGGTCTCTAGCATTAACGCTCCATAGATCTTTCCAGTCAATCTTTCCTTCCACTTAGACCACAGGCCCAGGAAAAGATTATCTTTCTCCACTTGGCCTTCCCTTGATACTAAGCAACTACCATCACCTTTTCTTGACTCAGCCCACTTTCTTTGTTCCATTCCCTGTTTGTCTCCATTCTCCTCCCTCCTATGAGGAAAAATGTGACTTAGAGGCAATATGATCTGATTACTGGTCCCCCATGCCTTGGATTTAATTCTCAGATGAAATCCACATGGAATTAGGATTATGATGTTCTTATTAATTAATTAATACATAAGGTAAGATGACTAGATGAGCCACCCCAGGATGAAAGCGCTAGGCAAGCGCTCTACCACTGGGCTAAATCCCCAACCCATATCACAACTTTTAAAACAGCCCCCAAGTGTTACAGTCATGGTACCCACTCTCTCAGCCTCCGTTTCATTTCTATTGCTGCTCTAGCTTCACGGTGGCCAATCAATAGTCGGTAGTCAACACATTGAGAGGCAGTTAGACCCAGTCTCTCCTGTCAACCTAACCCTCCCCTGGTTTTCTGTCATATCAGTAAATAAAAGTAAAAACTTTAATTCCTTATCCTAGGCTACAAGGCCTTGACAAATTGGCCTTGATTGTCACCTGTGAAGTTTGAATAAGTATGGCCCCCATAGACTCATGTATTTGAATGTTTGGTCCACAAGGAATGGCACTCTTACGAGGTTCAACCTTGTTGGACTAGAAATGGCCTTGTTGGAGGAAGTCTGTCACTGTCTTTGAGGTCTCCTATCGTCAAGCTATGTCCTATGTGGCACATAGTCTCCTTCTGACGCCTGTGGATGAAGATGTAGAACTCTCATCTCCTCCTCCAGTACCATGTCTGCCTGCACACTGCCATGGTGATAAAGGACTAAACCTCTGAAACTATAAGCTAGCCCCAAATAAATGCTATCCTCTGTAAGAGTTGTGGTCAGGCCGTCTCTTCACAGCAATGAAACTAAATAAGAGAGCATCCTAGCTCAGTTTCCCCTCAGTGCTCTGTTACTCAATCTTTGTGTCCGCACTGGTTTCATGTTCCTCAAACAGGAGTGCACACAAAATCAGGGATTTGGGGTTTTGGCTGTTTGAGTACAGCGATCTACTTTAGTTTCTCCTCACTAACTTGGGCCAAGATGCCCTTTTGGCTAAGACATCTTGAGTAGAGGGATCATCTCTTGTCTTTTATACATCGAGGTGAAATTCCCACAACTTGTGTGTTTGCCTTTTTTCTTTGTTTCCTCCATAACACATAGCTAAAACATATCATGTACCAAGCAGTCTAAATCAAATGCAAACACATGAGGAGAGAGACAACTGTTTCACCTTCACGCTGTATAACTAGACTACATGGAGCTTGGGACACTGCAGAAGTGAATGAGTGAAAGAATAAATGTGAAACTGTCCCCATTATTGGAAATTTTGTTTTGCTATTGTTTTCTCTCTCTCTCTCTCTCTCTCTCTCTCTCTCTCTCTCTCTCTCTCTCTCTCTCTCTCTGTCTCTCTCTGTTTGTGTGTGTGTCTGTGTGTCTCTGCCTCTCTCTGTCTCTGTCTGTGTCCCTGTCTCTGTATCTCTGTCTCTGTCTCTCTCTGTGTATGTCTGTGTCTCTTTGTGTTTGTGTCTGTGTTTGTGTTTGTGTCTGTGTCTGTTTCTCTCTCTCTCTCTCTCTCTCTCTCTCTCTCTCTCTCTCTCTCTCTCTCTGTCAGTTTGTCAGTCAGTCTATGTTTTGAGACAGTTTCACATAGCCCAGGGTAGCCTCAAGCTTACTATGTAGCCCAGGGTGACCTTAAATTTATATTTCTCCTGTCTCCACTTTCCAATTTCAGATAATAAGTCATCACTTTGGCTCTGAAAAACAGAGAACTCAGAGGTCACCGTTTAACAAGAGGGCTTTGAGTTAGATTACTTTCAGCTCAAGTCAGGTTCCTCATCTATAAAGTACTGCTCTTACCCACATCACAGAAAATAGTCCATTTCTCAACAGAGGGGCTGCTGAAGTAGTTCAGTGGGTAGAAGCTGTCCATGCATCGTGGCCGGAAGCATGGCAGTGTGCAGGCAGACATGGTGCTGGAGAAGATGCTGAGAATTCTGCAGGTGGCCAGGAGTCTCTCATTCCACACTGGGCAAAGCTTGAGCACTAGGAGCCCTCTAAGCCCCCTACACAGTGACACACTTCTACCAACAAGGCCACACCTAGTCCAACAAGGCCACACCTTGTAATAGCACAACTTCCCAAGAATCAAGCATATTCAGACCACTACACCCATAATCAGCACACACATGCACACACACACACACACACACACACACACACACACACACACGTGTACAGACAAAACAAATAACCCCTAATACCCATACACCACAATCAGTTGTAACATCTCAGATTGTCATTTCTAATTGTCAATATAATTGACCAATAATTAGTTACCACTGCATGCTGGATGACTTGATTGAACCTAAATTCTGTTTTGTGTATTGAATCCCTCAGGGAAAGCTATAACCATTGATAATAAGGTGAAGATGTACTCTTTGAACTTGACAAAAACACACTTTGAATTTCCTTTCAAGCGAGTCCATGGAAACCTAAGACACGGACACTGCAAACCAGAGTCACAGTGGCAAGGCTGCTGTGTTAGCACAAACATAACGAAGTGTAGAGAAACCTCTTGTTCCAAAGGTAGGTCTTAGCATTGTGGTTAGCATTCTGAGGATAACTGCAAACGCAGAGAGTGAACTTTTCTTGCATTATTTCCTCAGGCTATTCAGATGTTAGATCTGGAAGAAGGGCACTGCTTGAAAAACATGCGGAGCAGTCCTAAATCCTCCCATCTATTGAGTAAAATTTAAAGCTGGGGTCAGAGTGCAGCTGCCCTTCTTGCTGTTTTAAGAAAAGTGGAATGCTAATTATCATCTGTCCTCTTCCATGAACCCGGGCCAATGGACAATAGTTCATTGATAAATCATGTAAAATGGGACACTTTCTTTGCCCTGGGACATGAAGGATGAGTCTCTTTCCAAGGAGTCATGGCACTGTGATGAAATATATAGCTGCATGTTTGCCTGCGTCTGCCAAAGAAAACACATCCTTTCGGTCCCCCACGCACTGTGAACTGTTGATATTTGGGAACTAATAAATTCGCTGATTTATTTCCTGTTTGTTTATTTTTGGTTCTCCTTTCTTTGCCTGTTTGGTTGTGAGATGGGATCACACCATATAGCTCAGGCTGGCCTCAGATTCACTTTGTGCCCCAGGATGGCCTTGAACTTGAAGCCTTCCTCTTGTTTCAGTCTCCTGGGCAGGCTCTAAGCAGTTGCTGCTTAAATTCCTTAAATTCAGTTCCTTTAAAGTTGGTAAGCTTTTGGGTCAGGGATTGCCATTAGATGGTGTTTATTCTGTTTCGAGTGGAATGGAGTTTTGTAACTTTAAAATGCTCTATTACTGATGTAGATAGTCCAACGATTGAGATGAACTCTAGATTTCTCTTTACTTGGGGGCTCCATTTAAGTTTCTGCGTCTTTGTACCGCTCCTGTGATCTCAGATACGTCAGATTCTCACGGAACATCCAGTAATGGACAGGAGTAAAGTGTACTGATGGGTTTTTAAAAGTATGCTTCCATTGTTTCTGATGTCATTTATCCTTGCATAAGTATTTATCCTTAGTGTAAAAAAAATTTGCCTGTTATCTGTTATAATAAAGTACTGTTAAATATTTTTAGATAGTCAACTTTCCGACCATTTCACTTGTAGGTTTTGAAATTAGCATCTTAGTAAGAAATGACATTCTCATACTAAAGGCGTGAAAATACACTTCAATAATACTTTCTTTTGATGTTTTTACATTTTCAAATGTGTGTATTTCTTTCATATTAATGTAACTTTGTGAGTGCTGAAAAATTCCGATAAGGTCTTCTTCAAATTTGTAAGAAGTGATGTTAGCATTTCCTCTTAAATTATGTATTCTCCGTTGATTTAAAGAACATTGCCATAGATGTCTTTCTTATCCTGTACCTGAAGACTCAAAGGAGGAAAAATAGAATTTTACTGTAGCATGATCCTTTTCCTAGAGGAACAAGACACATTTTGCTTCCTACGAGAAATATCCCTACCTGTGCTACTACCTTCCTGTGCCCTTTTCTTGTTTTCAAGCCTTTTTTTTTATCTTGGGAATGCTACATCATATATATATATATATATATATATATATATATATATATATATATCCCTTTCAAACAGAGTCTAAGTTAAATGAGCAACCTATGCCTTCTTGTTCATTAAGAAAACAAAAATAAACTTAACATGCCCTTGAGTCCAGATAAATTCCATCAAAACTCACTTGAGTTCCAAATATGCTGTGCCTAAACACACTTTAAGCTACACAATTGTGCAAAATTTCACTATATTTAAGACATTCTTTGGAAAATAACTTTTTAACCATACTATCATGCAGAGTGTGAGTGCACAATTGCTTAAATTATTAGCTATTCTACATGCGGTCCCTAAGATTGGACTTTATTTAAGATTCCGATCCTTAATGTTAATGAGAAGAAATTAGAGATGTTTATTCTTTGATCATAAATCTTGCTGCCTCGAATCTCTTTTGATATCCGGCGAGCAACCTGACACGAGGTACGTAAAGGGGCCAAGGGGGAAGCCATTTGCGAGGGGGCAGCCATCTCGTGCTTTATTGTACATCAGTACATGATCAAAACAGAACACAAAACTGCTGTTTGCACACTAGATGTGCATTTCAAGCTAGCCATTTAACATTCTAAAATGCTAGATAAAAGATACCCGGAGGGTTGGTACTCCATGGTAAGCAGGGGTGACAGTTAAGTGTCATTATCTGGATGTGGACAGTTATGAACTGCATAGTGACTTTATATTTCTACATTCCCGAACTTGACAGTGCACTGAAGGGCAATTGTTTCCATAAAACAAGTTGTTATAATCAGGCAGTATTAGAATACCATTATGGCCAATGATTGGATCCCACAATGCAATGGGACTGAAATGTACTGAAGTACAGACTGAGCTCAGCTCTAATGATAATTATAATTAAACTAACCTATTTTTATGAGTCTAACCATAAACCAACCTATGTTCATATATAACTTGTTCATTATGTGTGTGTGTGTGTGTGTGTGTGTGTGTGTGTGTGTGTGTGTGTGTGTGTGTGTGGATGCATATGCTGATGGGTGAACCTGAGAATAAGAGAGCAGGACATTGGGTGTCTCTCCTCGATCCAGATCTGCTTGTCTCTGATCCTCACTAATGAGCTCTCACTAATGAGCTTATTGTTATAAGCAACCACATTAGGGCTCTGGGGATTCTGACATAGCTGCCTTCTTAACCACAGCTAGTTCTTCCCACAATCCATTGACTTCAATGTAATCTCTGACTTGAGCTACTAAAATTTTCTCCAAATAGAACATCTAGAGAGTAGAACATAGAGAGTAAAGTTGCCTTGAAATTATATGTAGCCCAATATACTTGTGCACGTGTATTTATGACATATTTCCCCCCCAGCAATCTGTGTGACCATGTCCTTATTTCTATACATAATGATACAACGATGGCCCATACCCTCTAAAGGGGTTGTCTTAGGGCTTTACTGTGGTGAACAGACACCATGACCAAGGCAAATCTTGCAAGGACATATATTTGGGGCTGGCTTACAGGATCAGAGATTCAGTCCATTATCATCAAGGCAAGAGCCTGGCAGCCTCCAGGAACACATGGTTCAGAAGGAGCTGAGAGTTCTACATCTTCAACTGAAGGCTGCTAGTAGAAGACTGACTTCCAGGCAACTAGGATGAGGGTCTTAGATCCCATGCCCACAGTGACACACCTATTCCAACAAGGCCATACCTCCAAATAGTGCCACTCCCTGGGCCAAGCATATGCAAACTATGATCGGAATTCAATATGTGACTTTGGGAGGTACACAAATCAACCCACAACACAATCAACCAAGCCATCCCAAGTCGGAGCCTTGAATTATTGCACTACTCATAACAACTTTAAAGACAGGAAGGTTCAATCCATCAAATTAGGGTTTGGTTTCATCTGGGGAGTTGCCTTACTTCTGTTCAGTTATCCATTGCTCTGGCCCACTGTTCATCTTATCAGGCTTTCAAAATCTTCTAGAAGCAATCCACTGTGGACAATAGAGAGCTGCCCCTAATTACCATGAGGTACAACAGCGGTAATGAAATGCCTCCTGCTTTCAAAGAAAATCAGTATTCAAGGCCAGTTCACTGACTTCATCCATGATTTGGGGATAGAGTATTTAAAATGGAAAGGATATTCTGAACCAATGGCCGAGGGACCACGAGAGAATACTTAGCTTTATAACAGCCACATGCAACTCATCTTTATGGAGCTTATGGCCACAGGGAGTGGGACAAACACTATTCTATAACCTAATGAACAAATATCTAGGCTTTCCTCAGAGGAAATCAGAAAGTACAGGACTATGCTTCACCTAAGCTCTGTGTATTAGTAGTCTCCTGTGGCTGTCATAGCAGTAACTCACAAACTTTAGTCGTGAGAGAAGGTCATTCTTTCCAAGTTCTGGATGGCAGAAGGGTGAACTGTGCTCCTTCTAAAGGCAGGAGGAGGATGTCATCCCCCTTCTGCTGACTTCTGGCATTGTTTTTAGTGTCTGGACATTGCTGAAATAGAGGGTTCTGCCTTCACGTGTCACTCTAGTTAGAATGTTAAACTAATGACATCATTTAATTGTACTGAAACAATATTAACATATGGGAACCCTTGGGTTCTTTTGTTTGTTTGTTTGTCTGCTTGTTTGTTTGTTTGGAGAACTCATGTAGCTGTAGCTGACCTCAAACTGTCAAATAGCCAAGGAAAACCTGTGAACTTCTGATCTTCTTGTCTCTATTTCTTTGATGCTGGGATCACAGGCATGTGCCACCACATCCAGTTTAGGTCGTATTGTGAATTTGACTTAGGGCCTAACATATGCTAGGCAAGCACTCTGCATCCTAAGTTGAAAAGTGGGACTTGGAAGCTTCCATTAGGACGCCATTGCTAAAGTGCACAGCACCTCTTGTTCTCTGTAGACCTTGTTTCTGCCATGTTGTGATGCAGCAAGAAGACCTTGTCACGTCCCATAACTTGATCTTGGACATTCCAGGCTTCGCTGGAATGATAAATGATAAAGGCATCTTTGGCTATTCTGAATGACCCAGTCTAGGTTATCCCACATGTGAGTGTAAAATGGACCGAAACCACAAGCCTTTTCTGGTTGCATTTCCCCTGCTCTTCTGCTTATCGTAAGAACACTCATCTTTGAACAAGATAGAAAGCTCACCTAGATTCACCAGAAGACTTTCATATCGAGATCTTTAAGACTTGCTCACCACCCCCACCAATAACATTTATATGTTCTCGGAGTTAGAATATGGACACCTGTGAAAGCACCATGATTCAGCCCACTCCACAACTGCCTGAGAATGTCTCTCACTCTTAGAAATCTTCAACGTGGCGCAATATTAGTATTTTAGTTGAAGTACGTGACTGAGAAAAAGTGGAGACCGGAGGTAACCGGTACATAGCTCTGTCCATAGAAAGACAGTCTGTTGATGTTCTGCAGATCTTCACCAGCTCCTTGGGCTGTCAGCTCTTTCCTTTCTCACATCTGCCCTTCAGGTATATCTATTGCAGGCTTGCTCTCCTGTGTCTATCCTTGGGGCTTTTGTCTGACAGTCATAATTTATCCTATTGTGTCCTGAGGCCCTGGTGTACTTTACCTGTCCATCCTTTGAGTTTTAGCCTTTGGCACTGTCTTAGGTAGGGTTTAACTGCAATGAAGAGACACCATGACCAAGGCAAGTCTTATAAAAGGAAACATTCAAATGAAGCTGGCTTACAGTCTCAGAGGTTCAGTCCATTATCATCATGGCAGGAAGCATGGCAGCATGCAGGCAGACATGGTGCTAGAGGAGCTGATGTTTCTACATCTTAGTTCAAAGGAAGCCAGGAGAGGTCTCTCTCCTGAAGGTAGGCAGGAAGATACTTTCAAAGTCCAGCCCCATACTGACACACTTCCTCCAACAAGGCTACAACTATTCCAATGAGGCCACATTTCCTAATAATGCCACTTCCCATGAGTCAAGCATATTCAAACCATCACCTTCTACTCTCTGGAACCCAAAGGCTTTTTCAAACACATGGGTCTATGTGGGGCCATTTCTATCTATAAGATAATGCAAAATACATTTAGTTTCACTTCAAAAGTCCCCATAGTCTATCACAGTCTCAACAATGTTTAAAAGTCCAAAGTTCAAAGTCTCTTCTGAGATTTTTACAATCTCTTAACTGTAATCCTTTTAAAAATCAAAATCAAAAAGCATACTTAAAACATCAAAGTAAATACATTCCCATTCCAAAATGTCAAATCGAGGAAATACTGGACCAAAGCAACACAAAAACCCAGCCGGGCAAACTCCAAACTCTACGTCTCCATGTCTGATGTCCGTGATGTCCCCAACTCCTTTCAGCTTTGTTTACTGCTACACATTTCTTTCTCTTGGGCTGGTCTCCCTTCCTGCTAGTCGCTTTTCTTGTCAGGTATTCCACAGCTCTGACATCTCAAACAAATTGGGGTCTCCAAGGCAACTTTACCTTCACAGCTTCTTGTTCCAATGTCTGGGATCCACCCATGGTCTTCTGGGCTCCTCTAAATAGCTTGGGTCACTTCCCCAGCTCTGCCCTCTGTAGCACTCTAGGCTCTGGCTGACACCACTCCATTGCTACTGCTGTTCTTCATGGTCATCCCACAGTACTGGCATCTCCAATACGCTGGGGTCTTCTTCTGCAACTACGCTTCACCGATAGCCTCTCATAGGCTCTCTTCATGAGGTCAAGGCTCCACTCCTTGGCATGATCCTTTTAGTCATGGGATGTCAACTGTAATTGAGGCTTCACCATCGCCAATGGCCTCTCCTGTCCTCTTACAGTCATAAATCTCAGCATCTCTCCATTACCCATTTATCTCTTCAAAACCAGTATGATCAGGGCGACGCTTACCCATTACCAAGTCCGTCGGCAACACAAGGTACAAATGTGGCTATCTCTGGAACATGGTTTCTCTGAGCTCCCAGAAAACACTTCAGAGAAGATCTCACCTCAGTGATGCTGGTCTTTTCTTAATCACTGCTAATTTCTTAGCTCTAGCTAATGAGTATCAACTACCCAGTAACCCATTCTATTCTTGACTCTAAAGCCAGACCCACACAGCTAAAGCTGCTAAGCTCTGTTACTTGCTGGGGCTGGAACCTGGCATCCATGTTCTATTACATTGTCACCAGCTTTCTGTTTTCAAACTCCTTCACTGTCTAAGCTGGGCTGTCCTGTAGACTGACCTTGAACTCTGAGATCTCCATGCCTCTGTCTCCCGAGGGCTGGGATTAAAGGCATGTGACTGGGCCTAAGCTTTTCATGGCCACTATGCCTCAAGATCTGTAACAAAAGCCTGAGTCTTTCTGCCTCAAGATCTGGATCACAGACCTGTCCTCCATTTCTGGACTGCAGCTCATTCCAGATTAAAAGTACAAGTGAAAGTGATAACCAGTTCATGATAGTGCCTAATGTGATATAACTATCCCTTGTTCAATTGCAAAGGCATAAACAATAAGTTTAGCTGGGTGGGATCTTGCCCTGAGGTTGCCACTCCTTTAATTCCATTTAATATCCTTGAACACAAGATTCAGATCCATTCCACTTCCTAGTGCCCCTTTAATACCTGAACCATAAATTTTGCATTTTTCCTTTCTAAGTTTGCTAAACTTTTATCAAACACTCTCCCTGAAAGTAAATCAGAGGACAGAGTCTATGCTTGACTTTTTTTTGAGACTTCCTTCGTCAATGCCATTAGCCTGAATCTCTTCACCTTAGTCTCAGGAAGTCTCTTCATACAGTCTCAAAAAGCAACTACATTCTTCACCGAAATATTACAAAAACAGTCTCTATGCCACAGATTAAAATTCTTCGCCTCCTTTTGAACCAGGCCCCCACAGTTAAATCACCCGCAACACCACTGTCTTCCATGCTTCTACTAGAATGGCCCATTAAGCCCACTTAAAGTATTCCACTGTTTTCTAAAGTCCCCAAATCCACATTCCTCCAAACAAAAGCATGGTCAGTCCTATCACAGCCACACCTCAGTCCCTGGTACCAACTTCTGTCTTAGTTAGGGTTTTACTGCTGTGAACAGACACCATGACCAAGACAACTCGTATAAAGGACAACATTTAATTGGGGCTGGCTTAGAGTTTCAGAGGTTCATCCATTATCATCATGACAGGAGGCATAGCAGCATGACCACAGACACTTGTGTCTAGGGAAGGTTTCTGATCCAGTGACTCGTTCCATCCACCACCTGGTGGACAATTAGTGGATTTCACCCTATGATAGATGTTTTATTGCTCAAACCCAAGGAGTTTTCCCTCATGCAAATGGTTTTTATGAAAAGAGCCAAATATCACCTGAGTACCATATGATAATGATGATGATGATGATGTCAACACACAATAGAAAGAGTGTAGATGAATATAAAAGAAAAATGTGAATTCAAGATAAAACTCTCCTTTGCTTCTGTCATGTGCTTTAATATGCTTATAGCCATGATAACCATGCTAGCATAAATAAAAACTCCCAATGACATGAACCTAAGGATTAAGTCTCTGTAGACTACCCAGTGTCCATATGTCTGACAACGTTCCATTGTTACATGTTTACGTCATCTCTTTGAATCTATCTTGGGAAAAGAGATGTATTTTACAATATCCATCTGCATTTCACGAAATATGTCCTTAATGGCTTATAAAAAAGCAGAAGAATATAATTGTTCAAAAATTACCAGGAGAAGAGTGGACACTGCCTAAAAGCCAGGCATCGTTATGTAGATTCTGCTGGCTTTACCAGCCCCTGGCTGAGGCTCTCCGCTGTTACCCTGAATAAATCTTTTCACAAATGGACAAGGAGATGGTTATTAAGGAGATAGTGCTGTTCAGAGTTGTTAGGGAAGCTACAATCTAAATTATGATTTTAGAACCAAGTAAATTATGCAAACTACTCGTTGCTGAGGGGAAAAATGTGCAAATGAACATGAAAACCATGAGAACTGAACAAAAGCACTTCGCTAGCCAGGGGAAAGAGCAGCGTACAATGGATGTGTCTCTATTAGAACTGCTCTATAATGTGAACAATACTGACCTGGAACTGAGACTCAATGGCTTTAACAGAAAAGTAAAACACACCCACCTGCTATGTGAATGTTTACCTTTGAAGGTTCTGTTCTGTTACAGAATACATACTAAATTTTCTTTTCTGTCACAAATATGTATTTTAAGCACATATATATCTTTTCTTAAGCAAATATATATGACACTTAATGTAAATGAAAAAATAATTTATAACCGGAATGGTAGTCATCGTATTTTGTTTCGAGCATTTGAGTTAATCTCGGATGCTTGGGGACGCCTTCTAATAATTTATATACAAACCTATTATAAATTTACACTAAAACCGAGGAGGTTTTCCCCTTTCGCCACTATTGCCATAACTCTCATGGAAACATGATAGGAAAACACCTGGGTGAGTTCCTATTGTACTTAAGGCAATAGCTAAAGATCTTAAGTGACCCTCAAGGCCGTACATGAACCTTAGCCATCCATGCCTAATATTTTTTTCACATCTGTGACCCACTCTCCAAGACTATTTGCTGCTCCCTGGAACACATGTTTCATTCAGAGCCTTCCCTACTTCCTCTGTGTGGGATACTCTTTAAATCAATAAATTCATGCCACCATCATCACAGCAAATGGGCTTCTCAAAGTTTTCCACCCGAATTGGTATATCCACACGGATGTATTTGAGGCACTGGGTAGGTTCCATATATGGCGATATCCCTAACTCCATTTACTAGTTGGTTCGCAAAGCCTACTTTACAAGAATAGGACAATGGGAATATAGCATCAAGTCTTTTATGGTTTTGGTAATGGTACTAGATATGCCAAACAATCCTGTACCCAGGAAAATTGGAGATTTAAGTGCTTAAGCACTGTCAATCACTTGAAAAGTGACAACGGAATTTTAAAAACAGCTATTTCTCTTCTATGCTGCCTCTTTTACCCTTTAACAAACCTTCATACACCTGCCACCTCTACACAAACCACTCTTCTTCGTGTTTTTTTTTCTCTGCTTTTAAATAGTGATCCTTAAAGCTGTTTATCAAGGGCTCAGAACTACAGGGGAGGGAGAAGGAGGAGGAGGAGGAGGAGGAGGAGGAGGAGGAGGAGGAGGAGGAGGAGGAGGAGAAGAAAGAAGAAGAAGAAGAAGAAGAAGAAGAAGAAGAAGAAGAAGAAGAAGAAGAAGAAGAAGAAGAAGAAGAAGAAGAAGAGGAGGAGGAGGAGGAGGAAGAGGAGGAGGAGGAGGAGGGGGAGGGGGAAGTGGAGGGGGAGGAGGAGGGGGAGGAGGAGGGGGAGGAGGAGGAAAAACAACAACAAGAAGTTTGGTCTTCTGCCACAAGAAAAGCCTATGTCCTTATAGAGTCCTCTTCATATTAACTGAAATAATCCATCAATTCTCTACCCAAAGGACTCTCTTCTGGAGTCCTTTGATTGTTTTACCAGAGATGCCATTGTTTATTGTTTAAAACTGTCATAGAAGCTCTGAGACAGACACAAAAGGGATCCTCATGATTCTCTCTCCTTTCTCTCTCTCTCTCTCTCTCTCTCTCTCTCTCTCTCTCTCACACACACACACACACACACACACACAGAGAGAGAGAGAGAGAGAGAGAGAGAGAGAGAGAGAGGGCAAGAGAGAGAGAGGAACAGACCTTACTTCTAATCAAAAAGATATATCCAAGGTGACTAGATGTCACCCAATGACATTGCTTTATGGGCACGGTACGATAGGATGCTTCTCTTGAATTGTTATGCTATATATGCTGACGTGGAGAAGACTTATTTTAATGGCAGGTTTGCAATAGCATCTTGCTCTCTCTGCTGGCTTTGAAGAAGCAAGCAGCCATGTGTCCGGTACTGCAAAGGGCAATCTGAGCAGGCTGGGAACCAATGCTGTTGTCCCCCAGCCAAGCCCCAGGTGAACACTGCACTGCTACCCCTTAGATTTCAACCTTACAATGGGGCTCAGCTAAGCTGTGCTCAGATTCTTGGCCCCTGAAAACTGAAATAAGTAATGTTGTTTTAAGCTGCCAGGTGGGTGGTAATTTGCTATGCAGCGTAGAAAATGAATATATTTCTGTCTGGCAAAGTTTCAGGTCTGACACATGAAGAATAAGGAGTAAATGAGTCACTGGTCCTCAAGAAGTTTGCTATCATCGTTACACTTCCGATGGTCTTTTCAGTTTTGGACAACCCCCTGCCCCCAAACCAAAGGAACCCACAAAACCATTGCAAACGGCTACCAGATAAAAGTAGAGCTAATTAAAAAATTCTAGGAGGCTCATGGAACAAAAAGGAATACTTCCTCAAGCAAGAAAAGCACTAAGTAACATAGGAGATAGCCAGAAAGACTTGGAATTTATGTTTTAATGACTTTGAAGAAACTAACCTTTGTATGTGTATGATTAGAGTATACATAGCCCCCAAAGAAATAAGAGGAAAGACAAATTTTCAAAATTAATATTATACAATGAGCTGAAAATTCATTGTTAATAATAATATATATCCCAGTAAGTATGTATTAAAAAATGAACCAATGTGAGTAGTGTTTTAAAAAAAACCTCAAAATGACTGAAAGAATGGGATGTTTGTGAAAGTCATAACTTATCTCATATTTCAACATTTTAATTTGTGAATCAAATGATTGCATTTTTCTTGGAAGTCAACTGTCTTCACGTGACTATGCATGCCATAGGTGACCTTAAGTGGTCTTTGAAAAACTTTGAGATAAGCCATTCGGAAACAGACTATGACACATATGGCAAATGGTTCATAGTAAAGTTGATTATTTTGAGTGAGTAATGGTGTGCACAAGTATACTGGCAAATATAATAAAGGAAAACCCTGTTTTACTCTTTATATAAGATACATACTCTTACATAAACAACAAAAATACCGCTTTTACATATATAGAAAAACTATATGATTCTAACTTTTAAAAATAAACTAGGAATGAAAAGAGCTTTGCTAAACAAGAAATAAAATTTAAAAATCTTTATAAAAGATGTTTTGTACAAGGATTACGTGGGGTTTTTATAAGTTCTGCACATGAATCATTTACATCAAGGCTTTGTGTTCTTGCTGTAAAGAACCATTATAAACCAATAAGAAGAACACAGATAACAGGCAAGAAAAATGTAGTTCGATCATATGAAAGAAAGGTATGTGACCCAGTGGTACTAGCACGTGCCTTTTATCTTAGCACCTGAGAGGCAGAGGCAGGCGATCTCCATGAGTTTGAGGCCAGACTGGTCTACAGAGAGACAGAGCCAGGACAGCCAGGGCTACTCAGAGAAACCCTGTCTCTAAAAACAACAACAACAAAAACAGCAACAAAAAGGTGTATATGAATTGGTTTAAGCAAAGTAAGTAAAAAATGATAATTATTTATTATTAATACTTAATTTTTATCCATTAGTTTACAAATATTTAAATACTGTCTCTAGCGATCCCGAAGAAGAGATATTTTCTCTTGCTGTCCATGAGAGTATAAATTTGTCCTGTAAGCTTATTCAAGTAACTGAAGACTTCTAAAATGTGCACTTTGTGGGATATTTTTGTAATAGCATTGAGAGAGAGAGAGAGAGAGAGAGAGAGAGAGAGAGAGAGAGAGTGAGTGAGAGAGAGAGAGCTCCTCAACACTCTTTTGCTCCATTAAAAATAGACCAGCTAAATATAGTTCATATGTATAAATAATGAAATAATATTGAAAACTCTCATATCTATCACTATGAATAAATATTTAATGTGTATTGTTAAGGGGAAAAGATTACACAGCACGTATAATCCTATTCCGATTAAAACAAGAAATGATAACCTATTGGTTACTTACTATTCGCATCACTGTGATAAAACACGTCAAAGAAACAATTTAAAGGTGGGAGGACTTCTTTTGGGTCACAGTTAGAAGGGATACGGTCTGTCATGGTGAGGAAGACAGGCAGGTAGAAACTATGCACTTGCTTATTACGTCTTGGAGGATCAGAAAAGAGAGATGGGAAAGAGCAAGGCTTGCCTACCAAACCTCAGGCCTGTGCTCACCTGACCTACTTACCCCAGCTAAGTCCCACCTCCTAAATGCTCCTGAGTCTCTCAATCACTAGCCGCATCTGGAAACCACGTGTTCAAATACATGTGCCCAGAGAGTACATTTTATTTTTATGTTTAATCCATGACAAATGTTCTGTATGAAAATGGGATAACGCTTTTTGTTTGTGAATAGCAACAAGGAGGAGAGGATAAATGTTAAAAGAGTTATACTAATGTTTGACTTCAAGACTTTTCAGTTAAGAAGTGGCTAAGCGATCTCATTGGGACAAGTCCAGTTTGACATTTGCGGCAACATTTGTTCCATGTGCTCTCTACATCCAAAGAACAATTATTTGTAACATGTAAATGACCCAAGATTTGCCTGCAGCAATCTGCACACAGCCAGCTGTTCAGTCATCAACCTGACACCTCACTATGCAGATTCTGTTGTGGTTCATCATCTCTGGCATGAAGCCAAGGGTCTTCTTCCAAGGGAATAGAAAAGAGATAAACGATCTAACTGGCCTGGTCTCAATATCTTTAGATTCCATTGCTGTGAACACTCGTCATATAAGGAACACAAGTGATTGGGGGCATAAGTCACAGCTGACAAGCAGCATACCAACTAAAAATCTGGCCAGTTGTTGTTATTATTATTATTATTATTATTATTATTATTATTATTATTATTATTATTATTCAATAGGTTCTGTATGTAAGTCCCCCCTTCAAATACACATTAGACTGTATATAGAAATTGGAAAATATGCACATTTCATTTTTCAATAAAACTGCTCTTTCTGAATGAACAGGACTAAGTGTTCCTATGCCGGCAAGATCAGACAGCAGAAAATAAAGACATTTGTTTAATTATAGACTTGGAAGAGAACAGTACATTCTTACAAGAGACCTTAGGATGTATTATCGGGCCAGGCACTGAATGAGGTGTCATGCGGTGTTCACATTGATATTGTAGGATTATCTGCAGGAAAAACAAGTCTGTTTCTAGAGTACACACACACACACACACACACACACACACACACACACACACCACAAAGAGGGACAGGGCAGGATTTGGAACACCAAGCTTTCTAGGTCATTTTCTAAACAGGGTCATTTTACTTTCCCAACAAAGACCTATGGGAGCAGGTGCTGTACAAATGAAGCTTATGCACATGTTTGCATGGGCCAACACTTTCTAAATGTTCAATTCAATTAAGTGCCACGATCACTTCCTAATTCTGGTATTGACAGGTACAATATTTGCTTCGATCACTTCCTAATACTGGTATTGACAGGTACAATATTTGCTTCTAATTCAAAGCTGTGTCTTTAAAAAGCAGATTTAAAATTTTTTGACCTAAGAATTATGTACATTTGGTACAGAGTGATGTTTTAATACGTGCATAATCTGTATAGTGATCAAATCGGGATATCTGGCATGCCAATCACATGAGACAGTTATCGTTCCTTTGTTGGGAACCTCCCAAATGTCTACCTGTATTGAAATATTCGACCACAGGGTTGGTGATTTAGCTCAGTGGTAGAGCGCTTGCCTAGCATGCACAAGGCCCTGGGTTCGGTCCCCAGCTCCGGAAATATTCGACCACAGTTTTTCTGCTATGCTGCAGCATGGGAATTGGTTTTCCATCCAATTTCTACCCAATAGCCATGCTCTCCCCTCCCTCTTCCCACCCACACCCTTCCTAGGCTTTGATCAATTGCTTCATTTCACTCCTGAAGCCAACATTCTAGCTGCCACCTGTGTGAGAGAACATACAGTGATTGTTCCTCTGTGCCTGGCTTACTTCCTTAAGCGTAATGTCTTCCAATTTAAAGACTGTTTGGACACTCATGTGTATTTGTGTCCCTGGAAGACAGATGTGGGGTGGGGTGGGAACCAGATCCTTTGCAGATGAATTAAGTGGTGGTTGTAATCGACCTAATGTGGACACTGGGACCTCTACTCAGGTCATCTGGGAGAGCAGCAAGTGTTCGTAAGGGACTGAGCTATCTCTTCAAGCCTCTGGATTCTAACTTAAAACATAACTTTAAAAAAAAACCACCTTGAATCTATTGTCTTTAAAAGTTCATTTGGGCTTGCAAGATGGATCAGGAGGTGAAGTCTCTCAACTCTGAGACTGAAAACCTAGGTTGGACCTGCTGGATCCCACAAGAAGGGAGACGAAAACTGACTCCCGCAAGTTATCATCTGATCTACACACTTACACGGTAGCACACATGTGTGCATGCATACACACACACACACACACACACACACACACACACACTAAATTAAGGTTAAAAAAATCCATCTTTAAAAAAGAAACTAAGCTCTTTTGCTTTCTTGTTCTAGTTCTGTCCTTTCCCTCCTGCTCCACCTCCCCTCCCTTTTCCCCACCACCTCTGTCTCCAGTGCTCATGGCTGGCTCTACTCTCTCTCTCTCTGCCTTTCTGTCTCTACTACCCTCTTAACTCCCCTCCCCATGCCCTTATTAAACTCTATTCTCTAAAAAAAAAAAAAAAAAAACTAAACACCTATATCAAAAAAATGGATCTGGACTCAGATATTAATTTTCATATAAAGTAGCTCACAGTGGATCATAGATCTTAACAGGAGGCACAAAATTCACAAAATGCCTAAATAATAACTCGGTATAGAAAATCTAAGTGACCTACCATATACTGGTGAGTTTTTAGATACAACATAGCCTAGGAAAGAAATAATGGTCATGGTGGACTTCATTATTATTAAAATATTAAAAATTTTCACCCTGTCAAAAACAGCGTCAAAAGAATTAGACAAACCAGTGACTGGAAGACGATGCTTGAGGAAGACATATTTGATAAACTCCACACGGAGCTCATCAAAGAAAACGGACAGGCCCATTTTAAAGATAAGCAAAAGGCATTTTACCAAAGAACGTATAGGGATTTTAAGTGCGCATCTGAAAAGATGTCCGGCATCTATATAGGTCACTGGAGAATCACAAATTAAAACAACGAGGTACAACTACACATCTGCAAGACGGGACCAAAGCCAGAGCACAGACACTGCCAGAAACTGATGGGGATGTGGAGCAATAGGAAACTCCCATTCTTGACTGCTGGGAACACAAAACGCACGTCCATTTCAGAAGACAATGTAGCGATTTATTAGAAAACCAAACACACTCTTAATATAATCCAACAATCACTCCTTGGCATCGGTCAGTTTTGTCAGTATGGCCTAAATGTGGACAGACCAGGCAAGAGGGGATCTCAACTGAGAAATGGTCTTCATTAGGTTGCCCTTCGGGCACATCTTTTAGGCATTTCCTTAATTTCTAAGTGACTTAGGAAGGCCAAGTCCACAGTGGGTGGTGCCATCCTTAGGCAGGTGACCTGGTTTGCAGAAGAAAACAGGCTGGGCTGATCAAGGGAAGCGAGCTAGTAAGCAGCACTCTTCCATGGTCTCTGCTTCCGTTTCTGCCTCCAGATTCCTGCCTTGACTTCAATTGATGAAGGACTCATTCAGACCTACAGCTGTCCCCTGAGAGTTGTGCCAGAGCCTGACCAATACAGTTGCGGAAGTACACAGTCAACTATCGGACTGAGCATGGGGACCTCAATGGAGGAGTTAAAGGAAGGACTGAAGGAGCTCAAGGTGTTTGTCACCCCACAAGAAGAACAACAATATCAACCAACCATACCCCCGAGAGCTCCCAGGGACCAAACCACCAACCAAAGAGTACACATGGAGGGACCTGTGGCCCAGGCTGCATAGGTAGCAGAGGATGGCCTTGTCTGGCATCAACGGGAGGGAGTCCCTTGGTCCTGTAGAGGCTTGATGACCCAGTGTAGGGGAATGCTAGGGTGCTGAAGCAGGAGTAAGTAGGTGGGTGGGAGAGCACCTTCATAGAAGCAGGGGGAGAAGAGGGGATATAGGGGTTTGTGGAGAGGAAACTGGGAAGGGGGATATCATGTGACATGTAAATAAATAAGTAACCAATAAAAAAGATGTTATAAAACCTTTCTCACGTTGTTTTTGGTCGGTGTTTTATCACAGTAGCAAATAGAAAACTAGGATGCTTGGTATTTAACCAAATGAGCTGAAAATTATACCCAACTAAACAAATTATATGCACGATGATAGCAGATTGACTCATAACTGCCAAGTTGTGAAAGTAACCAAGAGATCCTTTGATTGGTGAACCAATAAGTAGAATGCGGTTCACCTCCATGATGGGATACTACTGAACGAGAAGAAGAAGTGAGCTACAAAATAGGGCAAAGACCTGGAGGGAACTGAAATGCATATACCTAAGCAAAAAGAGATGACCTGAGGGGTTGGGGATTTAGCTCAGTGGTAGAGCGCTTGCCTAGCAAGCGCAAGGCCCTGGGTTCAGTCCCCAGCTCCGAAAAAAAGAAAGAAAGAAAGAAAAAAGAGAGATGACCTGAGAAGGTAATACCCTAAGCAGTTCCAAGTTTATGACACTATGGAAAAGGAAACAACGTAGAGACAAATCAAGGGTCAGAAAGGAGAAGGGAAGGAATTGGAAGGTCACAGAGGATTAACAGGGCAGCTGGTCTACAACTTCTTTTGAAGCTTTCATGGTCATGTCATTCCATATTTCTCCAAACTTCAGGAAGAACAAATGAAGGGTGTACTTTAACATAATCCTTGGTCTTTGGGACACAAGGAAAGTTCAACCAATGGAGCGCTTCAGTTTGGGTGGGGTTCTGCAAAGTACGTGGGCTTGTAGTATGAACTCGATGCTTTTAGCTCAAAACTGCTCTAAAAACTAAAGTTGATTGATATTTTAAATGTCAACTATCCCAAAATGTTATTGGTCTCTATTTATAAATACCAGCTAAAGTAATTTTTAAAAAAAAAACATAAATGTTTAAGTAAAATACAGATATCTAGTTTAAGATACAAAACACACTGTTTACCACCAAATAGAGGCAGTCTCACACTTTGTGGACTTTGAGCAAGTACTGTCCCCAAGTCAGTGCTTAAGAACTCAAAAACAAAATAAAATTAAGGCACCCAGGGAGTAAATACCATGTCTTGTCAGGTTGTCATTCAAGAGACTCTGAGCATGTCTGTAAGGAATTATCTAGATTATATTAATTGAGGTGGGGGAAGACTCATCCTAAATGTGGGCAGTACCATTCCAGCCAGGGTCCTACACTGGAGAAAAAGGACAATGGTAGCCAAGAGCCAGAGTTCATCCATCTCTGCTCCCTGACTGCACATGTAACATGACTGGAGGCTCTCACCAGCATACGTTCCCTGCAGGAGGGACTGTACCTTCAAACCTGGGAGCCACAATAAACCCTCCTCTCCTTAAGATGCTTTTGTTAGGGGGCTGGAGAGATGGCTCAGCGGTTAAGAGCACTGGCTGTTCTTCCAGACGTCCTCACTTCAATTCCCAGCAACCAAATGGTGGCTCCCAACCATCTGTAATGGGATTTGATTCTCTCTTCTGGTGTGCATGAACAGGATACACACATGCACGTGTGTGTGCACATATGTAAATATATATATTTTTAAAAGTTGTTTTTTTAAATCTGGTATTCTGTTACACAAGCAAAAGAAAGTTAGAAATACTGATTAATGTCAACGAATATCAGCCAGGATTCAGTTCCTGTGAGGGTCTGACTGAGGTGGGCTTGGGGAAGGGGTGAATCACCTTAGCTCCTTTCCCTGTACCAAAGGCTGATCCATACCAGTGTGGCTCTGGCTTATTTCTTTCACAAAACATTCATTTCATATATTAGTTTCAATTTTCCAGTATATGTGGCATCATTCCACCATAGCGACAGATTCATAACCCTGGCAACAGAACAAATATGATCTAAGAAAGGATTTCAGAATAAAGACAGGCTCGTAGGGCTTCGATCAATCCTGTATTCTGCTACTCTATCCATCTCTTAATGATGTCTTCGGGAGGGTGTGCTCTTTAAGAGAAGCCCAACCAACATTAATAAGATGGTCTCATTTTCAGAGAGCAAAAATCAACTCCCCTTGCTGATGTTATTTTGGACACACATTCAAGGTTTTCATCTTCTTTTTGTCATAGAGATTATCTGGACCAAAAGAAACCATGACCTTCCAAAAGATGCAAACAAATGCCTTAGGGCTGCAGCACACTGACTGCCTCTCGGAGGTCAGCTGGAACCACGCTGCTCCCTTAGGAAGTGTCTCACGCCACATGTTGTATGTGTGGTGCATTTCACAGGTCGTTCCCAGCAATGAATAACACCACGGAGAACACTCCAGATGAATGTGAACAGCAGCCCAAAGCCTCCCTTAATTTGAATCTCATTATCTCAGGGCTTCTTGTTCTCATGGCGAAAAAGCACAGGGCTGTTTTGGTCTCCTTTGCAATATGCTTCTTTTGGAATGTTTTCCTGCCTTTGGCAGCACACCAAACAATCGAACACCAGCACGGCACTCTCGTGCAGTAATTCACCATTTCAAGTTAAAGGTCCCCTGGGCAGTGGGATGTGCTTGCCCTGGGTCCCCCACACACAATTATCACTGATTCGCTCCAGTACCCATCCCAGCTCTCACGGGCTTCTTCTGAAGGGCTGTGATTGGTGCCATTGTGATGCCAGACGGTGCTACTCCATCACAGACAGGTGCCAGTTACTTAGCAATGCAGTCCAAACCTTCTAATTTAATATTAGAGGGCTTCATGCCCAAAGATGGGTCTTGGTAGTAAGTCAGATGCTGAAAATTCACTTGATTTTAAAAAAAAATACCCATAAAAGGAACATGTGGAATGGGTATTTGAAATATAGTTTGCTCTTAGGGGAAAAAATAAATAAAAATTCTCCCACTGTCAATAGACCAACATGGATAACTTCTGTTTTTCCCCTAAGGGATATGAGCAATATTAGAATTAGGGAACTTTACATTTTTATGGGAATGGTCTAGAAAAATCGTAACATCCCCCATTGTGTTCACCTTCTGTGATCATTGAGCGTGGATCTTAGACTCAGAAACCATGCTTTGCGCAAAACAGGTGCGTTGAAAATCAACCCACTTCTGAACCACTGTCTTTCTCTTTCTTTGCTCTGTCCCCTAAAACTTGGGAATGGCAAAGGGGGCATTGTGGACTTGCAGGTGTAACTAAAATGAAAGTTTTGAGGTAAGGTAGTTTTCATGGATGATTTCAACAGTTTCATATAATCCCAAGAGTCCATGACAGGGAGGCCGGAAGTCCAAGCGAGGGGAAGAAGATATAGTGTATTACTTATTTTCTATTGCTGTGATAAGATACCACGGCCATGGTGAATTATGAAAGGATGCTATAATCGTACCTATGATTCTGGAGGGTAGAGTTCATGGCAGTAGAGAAATGGCGTGGTAGCAGGAACATCTGAGAGCTTGGATCTCAAACTGCAAAAAAGGAGTCAGTGAACACCCTGGGGATGGCCTGAGGCTTTAGAAGCGGTAAAGCCATCCCCCAGTGACACACCTCCTCCAATAGAAACCACATCTTCTAGTCCTTCCCAAACAGATCCATCAACCAGGGACCAAACAATCAAACAAACGAGCTTATGGAGGTAGGGTTTCACATTCAAATCAGCGCAAATAGGGACTGGATTGGAGATCTTTGACTAGAATATTCTGCACTCCTGGCATAGAGTAAAGGGATCTGTGCAAGGGATATGAAGGAAAGACAAGGAAGGGCTGCTTCTCTTGAGCCTACAGCAAGGGCAGCTCTGGTGTCTGATGTTGGGTTTCTGATCTCTAGAAATATATACTACATATAGCATTATATATGCTTTAAGCCACTAAATTCACAGGAATTTAGTGAAATTAGAAGAAACTAAGACTACCAGACACCACAGCTGGTTCCCAGCACAAAGACAGATCAGTTTGGTTGTAAATTGGCTGTTTCTTTGAATTTATATTCTATCATTACCCTTTGAATTCTTGCTACTTTGGACACTTTTGTTTGTAAGCTGTTCTTTAAGTGGGCAGAGCATACTCTACCAATCCACATTCTGTTGCTCTCATAGAA
The DNA here is from genome assembly GCF_011064425.1 of Rattus rattus. NCBI lineage: Eukaryota > Metazoa > Chordata > Mammalia > Rodentia > Muridae > Rattus > Rattus rattus. The sequence continues at coordinate 223,827,547 of NC_046155.1, read as the reverse complement.
TACTGGATATCAGTGACTTAAAATGGAAAGAAGCCATCTGGCTGGCCATGCTAGAAGCTGGGAAGTCCAAGGTCAGGGAAGGATTTTATCCTGTCCTTTACCCAACATTAGACCAGTGAGCTTATGTCAAAGAAAAGTGAGATTGCTGGATTGTTTAATACAACCCACCCTCAGAGTATGATACTCGAGGAAGTCATCAATCTCTTTTTTAAGACCTATGCCCAAACATTCACAATGGCTATGACATTTCATCATAGTTTTTGTAGGATCCCAGTAGTATTCAAACATAACACTCAGTACCTATCTTGCCATCCAATCTCCTCCCTGTGACAGACACACAGCTTTCTTGCTGCATCCATCTTCCCAATGATAGCAGTTCAGGAACAACCTTACACACTGTTTTATTTGCATCATGGTAGCTTGTCTACAACTACCTTGTATGTTTGTGTATTACCAATCGTCCCTGATAGAATTTATGTTCTCCACCATATTCTCAGAGCTTAGACAATCCTTGCAAGGCTTGTTGCTCAGCACATTTTAAAACACAGTTTTAAGCACAGTGACACCCAGCTCCTTATCCTGTATATCATGACCCCATGGGGTCATGCAACTGAATGTGGGGATTGTATAAAAGGGGGAAACAATAAAATGGACAACAAGGAAATTAATGCAGAAACAAACTTATTGGGTGAGTCTGAGGTGTTGTTGGTAACATTCATTCACGTTGAGATACAAGACTTCATTATATCCTTGGTTTTGGACACACAACATGGATATTTTAAAAACCAAACCATTGATTGTGTCACATAATACCTGGCCTGAACATGGCCTTTTGAGTTTCAGGGTTTTATTGTACAAACAAACTATTCTGCTTCTGTAGAAACAAAATTGTTTGATTACAGAAAACAAAGACATTTGATCATGTCTTCACCCCCATCCCTCAGCGTGTAGGTCTCAAATATCTGTGTATTGCATTGTTAGAGTGCTTTACTTTAAAATATATTATTTGCCTTTTGCTGGAGTGAGTTTCATTAAAACTGGTCGATTAATTTTGGCTTGGGATTAGCATAGAATTTCCAACAATTTTTGAAATAGAGCTAAATATACGTCTGCCATCTTGTAGTAAGCATTATAAGATCAAAACACTAATCAACTCTAAGAAGTGTTGAAAATGCACTACGTCCCACAGTATGTGGTATTCAGTCAATCAGGAAGCAAAGAAGTCCAGGATCAGGAAAGAACACACACACCTCAGCCTTCTTATTAGTATCACATTAGGTTTTGTCTTTAATAAATGGTAAAACTGTATGTATGTCAAGGAGTTGTTTTATAATAAATTTGATTCTAATCTATCGTTAAATATTTGATTATTTAATCTATTTATTTACTTTGAGACAGCATCTCATTTTGTAGTCTTAGCTAGCCTGGAACACACAGAGATCCCAAGTTCAGGGATTAGAAGTGTGTTCCACCACATCTGGCTCTGAAGGCTTGACTCCTATACCTGTTTTATACATCTATATTCCTGAGATATATAGAAAAGAAGGGATGCAAATGGAGATTGTTTGCAAAGCCCTGTTATAGAAGATTGATCCGTACAGTAAGACATGCTGAGGACATCTGTCTTTCTCTGGAAAACGACACACTTTAGATCTTTTCTGTCCTAAGTGTCTAATCTTTGTTATTCTATGGAGTGGTGATAAAAATTAAGTAGGACCACCCACTAGAAGCTGAGAGTGGTAAACGTCACATTTTATAGAATTTTACTTCTGGGCAGATACTAGGACAAAGGTCCTGCATTGACCTAACTGTTGGGATGAGTTTGTAAATCTGATTTCATTGTTCCCTCAATCCTAGAATAGACGCTTTCTCTCTCTCTCTCTTTGTACATCCATTTCAGTGTATATTTAATTCTCAATGTATTTTCATACTGAGAGATTTAACTAGGAAAGAATTTGTGAAACTATCTCCTAGGCAAACTCTTCAACATCTCCAAAATCTGTGAAGAATGGGCAGACCACAGATGTGGCTCAAATTGATTCATTTTCTGTAAGATCCATTACCTGAGAGGAAAGCAAATGCTAACAATTGAAAAGACACACACGTGTTTCTCTGTTAACTACGGTGATAATGGTGTCACAGCCTGCAAAACCGAGCAAACATCTGATGCCAGCCTTCCTGTGCCTCGCTTTCTCCAAGGTTGCCGTTACATCTTGAAAACTTGCTTCCTTTGAAAGGGTCATCAAAGATGGAGGAAGGAAAAGATAAAAATGCCCATGAAACAAAGCCCATCTAAGTTAGCCTTTCGGAGAAAGTAATTCAAACCATAAGATGGTGAGTCGTGCTTACTAGGAAGGCTACCACAAGAAAGGGAGCAGTAACAACAGCAATGGTGTGGATCAACTGCAAGGATCCCTGTGCATCGATAGTTCAACGATTAAAGGATGAGATTTGTATGGGAAAGGGTGCGAGTCTCCTTTAAAGCTTAAGCATGATAATAAATATATCATCCAGGATCAGAGAAAGAACTGGAAAGCTTGAAGGGGCTCGAGACCCCATATGAACAACAATGCCAAGCAACCAGAGCTTCCAGGGACTAAGCCACTACCCAAAGACTATACATGGACTGACCCTGGGCTCCAACCTCATAGGTAGCAATGAATATCCTAGTAAGAGCACCAGTGGAAGGGGGAGCCTGGGTCCTGCTAGACTGAACCCCAGTGAACTAGACTGTTGGGGGGAGGGCGGCAATGGGGGGAGGATGGGGAGGGGAACACCCATAAAGAAGGGGAGAGGGAGGGGTTCGGGGGATGTTGGCCCGTAAACCGGGAAAGGGAATAACACTCGAAATGTAAATAAGAAATACTCAAGTTAATAAAAAAAAATATATCATCCAGGAATGCCATACCTACTTATAGATACCTGAAACTAGGCGCTCGAATGAACACATCTACACAAATGTCCACAGAGGCAGCAACACACAATAGCTACCAATGAAAGCAAGTCAGATGCCTAGCCATGGGTGAATAGAGAACCAAAGTGTGGGCTGCTCCTACCACAGGTAGGTGGCCGTAAAGACATTGGAGGGCACTGTCACAGGCTGCAAAATGGCTACTCGAAGCTAAAGAAGTTAGACACAAAAGGCCACTTCCTCTCTAATTCTATGTATAGGAAGTGATCAGAAAAGATAAATCCATAGAAACACGGAGCTGACTGGTGTTTGAAGGGTGTCAGGGAGGGAGATTTAAGTTTGACTTCATAGTAAGAGTTTATCAACAGGGATGGAAAATGTTTTGAAGTCCTACAGAACTGGTGGCTGTTCAACCTTTCTAAACACTCCAAACATCATTGAATTTTTAACGTGATTAATCTTGCGTTATGTGAATTTCGTCTTGCCTTTTTAAACTAATAATTAAAAAACCCAATGGCAAAGATTTTTTTTAAGGATCCGAAGCTACTTAATACAGTGGCAAAACATATCACCCACGGCTAAGCATTCAATGATTATTTATGAAATTGAATCTAGAAATATTCATGCTCTCTGAGCAGATTTATTTTCTGGAATTAGTCAGAGTCATTGTGAGTCAAGAGACCTAAATAAGGAGGCTTATCAGACTGACTAATGTCATCTCAACTTCGAAATTAATAGTCTGCTTCCCAACTCACGTTTCCTGTACCAAACTGGATTCTGCTTTGAAAACACTCAGGCCCAAAGTTACTACCCTGGGAAGACAGCCTTCTACCTCACTGAATCACACGTCCTTCCAGTCCTGACATCCAAACACTTTCAAGTCTCTATCTCTTTCCCCAAGACAGATGTGTCTATTTGCTCTGAAAAGATGAGAGGTGCCTCTGATTTATTGACATATGCTTAGAAGCGGGCAAACATTCGTCCCATGACAAAGTAAATAAACAAATGAGCAACTAAATTAGAACAATTTTGCTCTCCCCATTCTGAAAGTGGAGTTCCAGAGAAGTCTGAAAATTAATGTGCACCTGTTAAAGTAGTTCCTGGAAAACCAAACCAAACCCCTCACCAAGCCCTCGCTGGTCCTTTTGTTACCTCACACATTGGGTTTATTGGTGTACCTAAGATAGAACGAGGCTTAAAGGTGCTCTTTTAAACTTGAAGCATTCCGGACATAAACACGTGTTGATTTGCTCACTCTGAGAGTGTCTTTGTAGGTGTGGAAGAGGAGTTTGAATATTTGTACAGCCAAGTTCCTGGGCCTTTCTTATCTCACGGGAACGTCCTCTAACAACAATGCAGTTTTGTGCTGAATTTCAAACAAATCCGGGCCAGTGCAGGTTTGGCAGGGGTGGGGATGGTGTGTAATTATGTGCCTTCATTCCGTTGTCACAGAAAACAAGGTGAAATTCTTGGCATTTTTCTTTGACCTTTGGCTACTTCTTGAAACTTGAAACGGCCTGAAACTTAAAAGAGTCCCAGCCAATAGAAATGACACTGGATCACCTGAAACCAGTCTAACTGATAGAAGAAAGTTCCACAACGCTGTGCTTACAAAATTCTCTGTGGCTTGGAATCCATCCCGTTTGGATGACTAATTATTCGGGAAAAACTCACATTACTGTAATCCCTACTTATCTGCGGGGGATCCATTCCAAGATGCCTACTGGATCCCTGCAGCCTCAGATAGCACAGAATTCTATACAACTCTCTGGCTTTCCCTGAACATACATACACTTTCTCAATCTGGTACAGTAAGAATGAGTAGCCATCTCTACTAAAACAACAAATTATAGCAACATACTGTACTAACAGTTTGAACCTTAGGGCATGGTTAAGTAACGTGACAACAACATAAAAAGAAGTATGACGCTTTTGTTTTACTTTGTTTCTTTAAAAAAAAACGTTTATTTATTATGTATACAGTGTTTTCTACGTGCACATATGCCAGCACACCAGATTCCATTATACATGGTTGTGAAGCACCATGTGGTTGCTGGGAATTGAACTCAAAACCTCTGGAAGAGCAGTCAGGGCTTTCAACCTCTCAGCCATGGTTCCAGCCCTTTTTGTTTGCTTGTTTGTTTGTGAAACATTGTCTTACTTTGTACATCTGAATGGTTTGGGACTCACTGTGTAGAACAAATTGGCCTCATACAGAGATCCCTCTGCGTCTGCTTCCCAAGAGCAGAGATTAAAGGTGTGCGTCATGGCAACTGGCACGGCACGTTTGATAGAACCCCCACAGCTAAGAGGCTAGTGAGAGAGTAGCATACCCAATGTGAACACACGGAGCAAAGGGATGACTCATGTCCAGGGATACATAATATCGAGCAATCTGAGGTGCCATGCCAATTCTCAGGACAATGTGGGATGTTACAATCACGAATTGCCACTGCAGAATGGCATCATTAGCAACCCCTTACACGAGATGAAACTGAAGCCATAAGAACTCGGGCTGTCTTCGTTCGGTTTTTCTTGCTGTGGTAAGGACGGTGACCAAAAAGCACGTTGGGGAGGAAGGAATTTGTTTGGCTTATATATCCTGATCACAGTCCATTATTAAGGGAAGTCGGGGCAGGAACTCAAGGCAGAAACGGAAGCTGAGGCAAAGGAGGAAAACTGCCTAAAGGCTGGTTCATTCTGCGTTCCTATACAATCCAGAACCACCTGCCCTGATGTGGCACTGCCGACGGTGGGCTGGGCCCTTCCATATCAATCACTAATCAAGAAAATGTCCTACAGACCATGATGGTGGGAACATTTTCTCAGTTGACCTTCCCTCTTTGCAGATGACCTTAGTTTGTGTCAGATTGACAAAAACTTACCAGCGCACAGACCTATTTCATGTTGTGAAGTGTTATTTTGAGTGAACTTTCCAGGTAGGGGTATAGATTAGGTTCTGCCTAAGCAAATGAAGCTTTTGGGCAGCATAGGGTAGACAAACTTCTTATTGAGAAACTTCCCAAGTTCATTGAATGAGATCTCTTTCTCTCTCTCTCTCTCTCTCTCTCTCTCTCTCTCTCTCTCTCTCTCTGTTTGTGTGTGTGTGTGCATGTGTGTATGTGTGCATGAGAGAGAGACAGAGACAGATACACAGACACACACACACACACACACAGAGAGAGAGAGAGAGAGAGAGAGAGAGAGAGAGAGAGAGAGAGAGAGAGAGAGAGAGCAACAGAGTCAAAAGTCAAGACACCGAGAAGGAAGGTGTATAATATGATGCTTCTCAACTGCTAGACAAGTGCTTCATCCTTTAGCTACTCCTCAGCACCATGCATCCATATTTTCAATACAAAGCACATGGTATCATGATATCTTCAGCAGATATTCCTAAAGGAGATATGAAAAGTGTCCCCAAATTTGTTCCTTGACTCCTGGTTTGTTACCATGTGTATTTCTGACCACGGCTACCATCTCTTGTTTCTGCCAGTGTACTCAGCTCAGGGGCACAATGACAAACTCAGATTGACCTCCCTGGCCATGTGTCCACAGACCCTCTGTATGTCCTCCGAGTCCTGTAACTGTCTCCCCTGATCTACATACACCAGGGTCCTCCCCTGGGGCCCGGAGGTCCCTACAGATATTCTGAACATTTCATTCCACACAGGGAAACATAGGATGGCATTTACCTATGTGAACAAAGGCTCCTTTGTGTTATATAAAAATCAACTGCTTCCCCAAACATAGTGATCAACAGTGTTGACCATTATTATCCCTTCGCTGTCAAGGATATCTGACTTTGAAACAGCGAAAGGAAATGTAGTTAAGGTGTTCCTGCTGCAGTCATCCAGAGTACGAATAAGCAGCTAACCATTCTGGCAGGGTCCTGATTATGAGAATTAATATGTTTTCGCATCTATTTCTGATGATAAAGGAGTAAGTTCAGTTGGCAGCTCAGGGGTTGAGAGTGGAGGAAGGCCAGGTCTTCAGCCATTCATCCCATTGTCAGGGCAGCACCCATGTCATTAGCATCTTGAAATGGAAGGGCTGCAGGAGCGTGTGTTTGCCTGTGGATAGCATATACCATACAAGGTAACACAAAGTGGCGATACCAGATACTCTCAGACATGGTAAGTCAACATAGTGTATACTGCTTCCCAGATGACGAGTAAAAATGACACACTTGTCTCTCAAAACATCTCTAAAACAGCACAGACTGAGTGTAAAAGCAAAAGGAAGTAGACTATAAAGGTTTCTCATAGATGCTATCCCATTCACTTATAATCTCAGCACTTGGAAGACTAAAGCAGGAAGGACATGAGTTCTAGGTCAGCCTGGCTACCTAGTGAGACATTGCCTCACAAAGCAAGAAAAAAAAACAAGTAGCAAATATATATATAACAAAAAACAAAATGAAGTTTCTCTAACATTCCCTGGGAATTAAGAGGTGCTGAAAACTGGCATGCGATCTCTCCAGACATTACACTATGCAAATAGTAATTGCTTCTACAAGATCAGTTTTCAGAGCATATTCACATCAGCCGATTTTTGTGAAATAGTTCAGAATTATTTTTCCCTCGTTTGCGTATTATGGTTAAAGAATTTTTTCCCCATCCTCCATATCAGCAGTAAGAGACGATTTTAGTGTGTTGATACATGTTATTCACTCTGGAAAGAGCTAGCCTCTCTTCCTAGGAAAGGTATTTGAAATGTTCGTTTAAAAAACAGATAAACAGTGTCACTAAGTGGTGACTTCTTCAGATTGAGGACTGATCTTTCTGCTCCTCTTTTTTTTTTTTTTTTTTTTTGTGGAGTTTCAAAAGTCTCATTCTACTGATAGAGCAAATCCGCCTTCAGACCACGTCGAAGATGCTTGCCGAGTTCTTCCTGAGCTCTCAAATCCAATATCTTCGCTACTCTAATTATTACATATCTTACCTTCTCTCAGAAGGATTCTCTACAAAAATATATTCTTTTAAACTTCTGATTTTGTCTATATGCCAGTCAAACAGAAAAGAGAGAGAGAAAGAGAGAAAGAGAGAGAGAGAGAGAGAGAGAGAGAGAGAGAGAGAGAGAGAGAGAGAGAGAGAGAGATCAGGATTCAATAGAGTTGTTTCTGGAAAAGCAAAGCTCTTATCAACATGATTCCCATGGCTTTTTTGCCTCTGCTTTCCACTGTATTTCTCCCAGCTATCCTGTCCTCGGTAACTGTTTTAAGTCTGTGTAATGAGAGGGTATAAATACTCTATTGTGCTCTGCAGAACATCCTGCAGCCTCGTAACAATGGCAGCAAACGGAGAGTCCGCCGGTGTATGCTGTGTCCCTACAACGTGTCGCCTACTGCGTGAGCCTTCAGAAGAACAAGAGGAGACCACTTAGCCCCTGAGCTGCTGACTGCAAAGCAAGGAGATCAGATGTCGGGGAGGAGAACAAGAAGGCTGTGTAAGGCACTGAGAACACAGAGTGCTAGGGATAAAGTACAGGGATTGGGATGTTGGAGTCCACATCTGTGGGACTAGAGGTGATAAGACGGTTGGAGACACAGAGAGTGGTGGAAGACAGGAGACTTTGTGAAAGGCCTTCAAGTGTAGGTTTGAGACAAAGGTGTGGGTAGAATCTTTGCAGATTTCTAAACAGGATGAGGTGCTGATATTAAAATATTGCCCCCTGGTTTGAGCCTCAGCACAGCACATCAAGAATTAGGAGGTAAACCGAGCTGTGATACTAACTCAAGGGAAACTAATGTGACCCTCAGTGGGGTCTGCTCACTCTTCTTAACTTGGACAGAAGTCCTTTGGCTTTAACCGTTTTCTCAAACCACAGAAGAGGAGGAAAACGGACGATGGAAAGGAAGGCTTGGAGCTGCAGACAGAAGAACGGGGCAAGGTGAAGAACATGGGGGCCAGTGTGGGCAGGTGATCTCTAGACCCTGACGTTCCTAATGACTTAGAATTCCTGCAGGAGCTCAATGAGTCATGCTATCCTCAGTATGAGAGCTGGGTACAACAGATAGCATCCTACTAACGAGGAAAGGGAGACCCAGGGAGAAAGAAGCCCAAGGATCCCAGCCAGCTCTCAGAAGACAGTCAAGAACTGCATCTTTTTTGAATTCTACATGCAGCGTTTTGAGGTTACTTCATACTATTTCAAATGTTGGGGTTATGTTTAACCAGAGAAGGCAAGTGAGCATGACTGAGTGAAAAGTTGCAATTAAAGACGAATTCTCATTCAAGTGGTGGCTGATGGGGTAGAGCAAATGGGACAAAGGAAGACTAGAAGGAACCAGGGGTGTTAGGAACTTGGCTTGACAATGTGTGTGTGTGTGTGTGTGTGTGTGCACTCTGTAGATGTGTTTGTACATGTGCACACGCACACACACTTGCTTGCCTGTGTGTGTGTATGTGTCCTCTGTGTGTGTATGTGTGTGTGTGTGTGCCTGTGTGTCTATGTGTCTGTGTATGTGTGTCTGTGTCTATGTGTGTGTTGTACAGGCACATGTATGTAAGACACACCATGGAGGGCATATGTGGCATGAGCGACACGAATGTGGCATCGCTTTTCTCCTTCTATCTACCTCTGTGTGGGTCCTGGAATCAAACTCAGGCCTCCATATTGATTGTCAGTCACCTTGATTCACTGAGTCATGGCGAAACCCTTCTTCCTCAGTGTTCAATGATGCCGGCTTACACTAAATGGCACCCGCTTCCCCACACTTTTCTGTGCAGACCTCGTCATAAATGTGGCATTGAACTTGACCTTTCCCCGTAGCCTGCCCATTCTCTGTCCACCTCTCCATCGCTGCTCTGTAGCTGGATCTCTATCCTCAATTCTCATACAGTATTTCACTGCTTTCTCTGCTCATCCAACTCCTGACCTTTCCTTGTGTAAATACCATTTCCTTATCAGCCACTAGCTGCAATATAATAAATACTAGCCCCTCACATGTGTGGTCCCCTAATTAACAAACCACAGACAGAATCTCCAGTCCTTGGTTATCTGATTGCATATTCCTCTTTACAAGTCAAGATCATAGACTGAAATGGATCTATTTCATAGCTACTATGACCAAAGCCATTGGCCTGTCCACTTTGGAGAGCGCCTTTGTGGCTAGGAAAAATGTAAGCTCACCTCCCTAAAAGAAAAACACATTGCCACAACCCAAAGGGTAAATTGCATTTAGTTTTCCCTTTTCTGAAAGTTGGTAGGAATCAGGTTTGGCATGGCTAGGCCTTGTGGGTTGGCACACAGCCAAGCATATACTGGACGGAACACGGATTTTACATGTCATGGCAACATTCTCCATGTGGAGCTAAGCTGAGCGTGAGGCTGCTCTCTGGGGGTGGAGGGGGGAGGCTCTGACTTAATTTCATATCTGTTTGAGCAGAACCAAAGCTTTGAGGTGTTTACATAATTTTCTATAGAGCTGTGAGAAGAAGGAAACTATATTGTAATCACTTTCAAAGATGAAAAGGATATTTGCCGAAGCATGTAGATCATGTAAGGAAAAAAAAATCCTTCATTTATTTCCAGCCCTCCATTAAAACATGGAGTTGGGGGCTCAGTTTTGTTTTAAAATAACCCAGGCACACAAAAAGTACATTAGATTTTTATAGTTTTGATGTTCCCTGGAAACCTTTCCTGAGACTGGGAGAAAAGAAAGCCCACATCTGTTAGCGTAAGGGACATTTTTGTTTACAGAGTGTTAGAGCTCATGACACAAACTGACATAAGCCAGGAAATTTAGAGGCTAGAGGTGATGCTTCGTGCTAAATGTACACTCCGGGAATCCTGGGTTTCTACAGAGTCTGCATTTTAAAGACAAAGTTGGCTCTAATTTTCAACTATCTGGCTTCTTTCAAGCAGTGTGACAGTCCGGGCTATTTAAACACATGCCTTTGAACTTCCTTAATTTTGAAAAAGTGACCCACAGGTTAATGAGTGCTGTAAGACACTTATTGTTTAAGCCAACCAATTGGCTCATCCAACTCTTGATGTCTGTTCTGAGGACCGTGAAGTAAACAAGACGGACGGATGGTCGGAAGGCTGAAGCGTCACACAGGAAACCCAAGATGTTTTCATTCTGTACGCCACACCGCCAACCATTCTCAAAGGTCGAAGTTAGAAATGTTCCGTTTTTATCCCTTTATTAAAAATGCCCCACCAACGGTAAGCTGCTTTTAGACATGGATGTCTGCCAAATTTCCATTACTAAGAAAATAACACCCAAGTCTATGAAATGCAGATCAGTATGTAGCATGTAGCAGGTGATAAATTAAAGGCAAGTTTGGTGGATAGAGTTTCACACAAGCCTCAGAAAGCGAGTGAGAGAGAGGAGAGGAGAGAGAGAGGGAGAGAGAGAGAGAGAGAGCGAGAGAGAGCGAGAGAGAGCGAGAGAGAGAGAGAGAGAAATTCTTGTTCCGCTCTACTGCAACAGTTTTGTGGGAGTTGCCCATGTTTAGTTTCGTGAAGACCTCTAAGAGGACCTGGCAGAGCATTCTTTGCACACAGCAGAACTTGACGATTCTGGGATAGCAGTGTGCTTTCGCATCAGCAATGGTCAAGTGTCTTAACGCCCACAACAGGAGATACCTATATTGTGAGAGGGCTCTGTTCTTTTTTTGTGTGTCGCTAAGGGTGTGTACCAACTCATCTACAAAGTGAATCATTTGCTTACTTTGAAACACGGTCTTACTAGGTAGTCCAGGCAGACCTCAAACTCAGAATCTTCCTACCTCAACCTGCCAAGGTGCTGGGATTTCTGGGGTTACCGGTGTATGCCACCAAAAAATGGCATGCCAGGTGAACCACACTGCTTAGAGGAAGAAGATACAGTAGATCTGGGTGTGACAAAGGAGGCTTTTCCAGAAAGCAGAAGAGGTATGAGTGAGAGCTAAGACTGAAGTATCCAGAGTTGGGGTATAAGGTGCATCTGTGCTCGTGTAACTTTGGAGGTGAAGGCAAGATCTGGGTTGCAGCTTTCTCTGCACATCTCTAGGACTCTTCTCAAGGCTGGATGCTCCATCCCTCCAAACACTTAGAGTCCAAAGCCCTCTCCATTTGTACTTATTCAAAGGTCTGGGATTGCTAAGTCAAATTCTAAAGGAGGGCTTTATTTGATTGTATTGTAAAAGCATCATTTATTAATCAATATACCAGAAAGGTAAGTTATCAAACCATCCTATACTATAAGGTTGGTTCAAAGTCATCTGAAATTTATTCTGGGGTATGCGTACATGTGCGTGGCATGTGTTCAGTGTGTCACGAGCAGATATGTAAGGCAGGACAGGTCCTATTTCTTTGTCAATAAGAAACAGGACATCTGTGGTAAATCATATAGAGAGAGGAAACAGGAACTATAACATCAATATCTAACTGACTCCAACCTACCCAGTCAGTGTACTCAGCTAACGACGTCAATCGTAGAAGTGCTTCTGAGGCAGGAAGAGTCTGATAGTGTACCTCCTTCATAGCATATCACTTGGAACCCGGTGCCCAGCATCTCCTATCAGTTAAAAACGCCCACTGAAAGACTCACCGGCAGTAGCACCTTCTCTCGTCTTTCCCCTTACATTTAAGACTGCTTGAGAGACACATAAGGGGTGACATATGGGAAGCTGGTGACATAGGCTCTTTATATCACCCATCTTTCCTCAGGTCTGGTAGGCCACCGAGAAACAATTCTTCTACCTCAGCCATTTCCTTGAAGGTCTCTTTTCATTCCCAGACTCGGGTTTCATGAGGAAGTAGGTTAAGTCCTAATTCGCAGGCTGACTGTCTTGTTGGTGGGGAGAGAAACACACAGAAAACAAGCTTGGAGAGAGGAAAGCCAGGAGAAAGAGGGAGGGAAGGTAGGAGGTGGGAGGGAGGGGCTTTGAATAGGGAGGGGGAGAAGGAGAGGGAGAGGAACAGAGTACATGCTCTACTGATGGTTCTCACATCGGTTGCTCTATCAGAGGAACATGGGTAGCTTATCTACAAACCCCAACATTTCAAACCCTTACCCCCAGAATATGATAGCTTTGTCCAGTGTGGAACATGGGTGCTGGTGTTTCTGAAAACATGTACAGGTGTTTCCCACAGATGTCTAGAGTTCAGGACAAACCCCCTGACTCTTTGAAAGGCACAAAAGGGTGTCTAAGGAATGACATCTACCCTTAAGGCTTTGCGAAGTCTGGTTTGGAAGAAGGCTCTGAGTATTCCATGCTGTGGAACTCCACACACACTCTAAGAGACACCAAGGCATGGGGGCAAGATATTAAAAGAAAGACCACGTGGTTGCACTGATAGTCAATCTCCTTTTCCTCTCCCTCTCTCTCCTTCTAGAACTCCCTCTCCTAAGAACCGGCTGTGTGGATTTCTTCTCAGGAGCTTCCCTGCTCTTCCAAGTATTGGCATGTCTTGAATTCATCAGGTACAATCACATCACACGTCCACCTAAAACCTTTCAAAGGCTCCCGAAATCGAGTTAAACAGAGGCCCAAATCCCAGGCTCTTTGTTACCATCCTGAAGTCTCCCAGCTCCAGCTGGGTACCTTCCTCATGGCTCTCATCTGTCCCCAGCAGCACTGTCCTAGGCTTTTGTTGTTCAAACACCATGGTCAGTTTGCTTCTGGGAAATTCTAGCCCACATGGGAACCTCTCTGGAGCTTTCCCTGATGTCGCTATATAGAATAATACTCAACTGAAACCATTCTCTCAATATATAGTGAGCACCTTTACTAGAAAACCGGAAATCAAAGTGAGTCAAAAATCCAAAAACCTTTTTGAACACCAGAAATGGAAATGCTATGCTTGATCTCACATCAAGTGATGAGCTGCAATTAAAATACAAGTCCACTAAAGTATCGTATAAGATCGTCTTCAAACTCTGTGCGTTCTTCAACTTCCAGTCTCTATAATAAACGCCCTAGGTAGTCAACTTAAGAGAAAAATTTGTGAGGTTTTTAGTCCGTGATCAATAGGCCCTGTGACTTTGGACCTGTGTTAGCATACGATATCATGGCAGGAACATCTGGAATAGTTAAAATGTTCACCTCATGACCAAGGGGCACAGGAGCAAAAGGAAGAGACAAGAGTCCAACATTTTCCTCTTCAAAGGCATGGCCCTAGTCACATAACGATGCCCTACTGGGATCCACCTTTGGAAGATTTTCACTACTCCCCAACAAAGCTTCCCTGAGCATTAAGCCTCCAAAATATGGTTTTTAAGATTCAGATCCAGCAGCGTACAAGATGCAAAGAACATAAATAAATGCTACGTTAAGATTTGGGACTCTTTTACTAGATCACGCACTATATACGTGCGAATATTTCAGAATCAGGAAAAAATAATCCAAAACTTGTAAATACTTCTGACTCTGATGCCCAAATCTGTATCAGATAGTCAATTCCATAACATGGAACTCTCTGAGAACTTTGTCTATAATTATTCCTTATTTTCTCTGCCAGAGAGAAAGTTCAGGAAGAACAGAGTTCTGCGTTCATTTCCTGTGTCCACACTGATGTAGATACTTCGTGGATGTACGTATACAGGTATGACGGGCAGCATGGGAAGAACCTGAGAACCAAAATGAGTAGCACACATGTAATTTGCTTTTAACATGTACATGCTGCCAAGTAGGAGACACGGGAGCATCGAGAAACCCTAGCGCAGTCTGTTACTAATAGCAACAAATGGCAGGATTTGAACTTCACACCTATCAAGGTGTAAAAACTGCCGGGACTGAATGATTCAGGTCTAAGAATGGAAATCATGACTCTAGAGTCCAGTCACAAGACATCATTTTAGTCACCAGACATAATTAGAAAGTTAAATATTTTGAACAAAAGCAGTTTATGTGAGGAAACTTAAAAATGTGATTTTGGGCTGTTAGGCACCTTGATACAGTGGAAACGACTGTTTTTAACGATGGCAAGAGAGCCGCTTGTAAACACAGTCTTGCAGAAACTATGTGAAAAGGAAAACCTGCCTGGGTCTGAGTCTCGTCCAATCAGAAAAGGGCATTGAGACCCTGTCACCTCATGTGGCCACCCTGTCACCTCAGGTGGTGTTCTCTAGAAGTCAAGAGACTCATTGTATAAAAGGGTGTGTCTATATTTTATTTACATGTCATTATTTTTACATATTCATTTTTATATTTATGTATATATCATTAAAACTGTCCATGTACCTTTATTTAAAAAGTTTCAGCTAATGACCTTAATACTCTTGCGCCCTTCACTGAAAATTGTGAGTAATTTTTTGCCACGGTGCAAAAATCTCATTAGTGAACTCTCATGCATTCTGTTTCGTAGGTTGTCATGAGCATTGAATGCTTATGAAAGAATTGGATAGCTGTCCATACATTGTTTTGGGACGACAATACCTAGCCATGTAGAATGCTCTATCTTCAAATGCATGACCCTTTTGTCTCAGCTTATATTTTATTCTCATCCACGAACTGATGTCTGCATCGTATTTTTTTTCTTCAAAATTAATTCTCTTCTGGAAAAGTTGCTCCAAAATCATTAAATGACATATGGGACTTAAATTTTAAAAACACCACTTATTGTACACATTAGTCTAGGTCCCGTGCTTGGTGTTGTGGAAGATACAAACATGCAGAATCGTCTTTTCCTGTTTTAATGTCATATGCATTGGTGTTGTGCCTATATGTGTGTCTGTCGCATCCTCCGGAAGTGGAGTTACAGACAGTTGTGAGCTGCCATGTGGGTGCTGGATCCTCTGGAAGGGCAGTCAGTACTCTTAGACCTTGAGCCATATCTTCAGGTCCAGAACCATCATTCTTAAAGCTGCTTGACAGCAGGGGAATACTGGGCTAGACTTGGCTGTTGTTAAAGAGAGTTAGATCTGCTTAGAAATCACGGACAGTGGGTGAGCTCTCACCCGAACTTAATCAGAAGTAACTCAGAGGCAAGCTGTGCTTACTAATAGGTTGACTGTAAGTGTTAATGGTGTGATGCATAAAATATTTAACTTAGTGTGTAGGGCAGAAGAGGCATTCACAGAAATTAGGCTTCCGTCCTCTCCAGACATGTAACATTTAGTCTAATGTGTTTGCCCTTTGTTGTTTTTTTTTTTTGTTGTTGTTGTTTTTGCTTTTGTTTTTTGGTACCTGAAGTACAAAAATAGAACTCTGAAATTGCCTTTGACATACAAAATCTCCTATCATTAATGTTTAATGCTTCGTTTTAAATGTTAAGTTTGGATAAATAAAAGATGTGCTTCACTCCCAGCTTTATACTCGCAATTAAATCCACTCCGGTCCTAAGCAGGTTGGAGTCCTGGCTGCCTCTCTCCCCTTACATCACCCTAAAGTGGTTCTAAGCATCAACAGTGTGGCCCAAAGGCCAACCCCGAAAAAGAAGCAGCAAAGAGATGACACAGTCATTTAACTTCCAACTTGTCAGGCATTGGTACTTATGAACCTGGCTTGCTAGGTACCAAAGATGCTTTCCTATGTTTTGAATAGTAAGAGTCAAAAAGAATTCTGGAGATGAAGCCTGGACTGGAAAGGAAAGGGAACATGTCGAGAACAGAGAGACTTTTGAACAGTGATTTCCAAATCTCCACACCTACCTCACAGAATCGGGTGTCCTGTGGAAAGACTGTAGGTGAGGTAATTAGGAAATGCTACACTTTGTAGTTCAGCTTAGGAATTGCCAACAAAGGTCAATTAGGGCTGGGAGGAATCATCTGCTAATCCCAGGAGCACAATGGGCAGCCCTGTTTAATGCTGTTAAACGCATGTTTCCCAACTTGCCTGAATGTCAAATTCTTGGTGTGTATATCTGGGAGAAGTAATAAGCAGCTCGTGGAATTAGCACGAAATGGTGTATTACTCACGCTTGCTTCCCTTCTTCGCTGCCCAAATGTATTCTTGTTGGTTTTCTTTCTATAACTTTTCCTCCAGTTGTTCCTTTTGACTGGAGCTGTGTGAGAAACCTTCCTTGTTTTGTCTTGTGGATATAGAAAATTCAGGGTTTGTTTGCTGCTGTAAAGATGAGAGTTTGCAAAAGGGAAACAAAACAAACAACAACAACAAAAAAAACCCACTGAGCACAAAATCTAATGGTCTGGGGAAAAAAGCAGAACAGGCTTAGCCAAGCTCCTCCATTCTCCGGAGGCCCACATCACTCTACGGCTGAAACGAAAACCAGGAAGAACACTGAGGGCCCACCTCAGAGCAGTTGGCATTCTGACATAACTTTTCACTTTTCGAGGTTTTAAAAGGCAGAGATAGTATAGAACCATCTTGCAAACAAGTGTCCCCAAAAGGAGACTTACCATCTCCTCATTCCTTTTGGTTGGAAAAGTGTAAAATAACTCAATGGTCTTTATGAGGACGTATTCTGGCAACCATGTTTCACAGTGAACACAATGTGCAACAAAGTGCCAACCATGTTTCACAGTAAACACAATGTGCAACAGAGTGCCAAGGTTTTGGCTCAAAGGGGCGAGCCTGACCAGTGAGCACAGGTGCCTGGGTGGGGTCCTCACCACGGAGACGCAAAACCCTCCAGATAGAACAGTGCTCAATAATAGGTAGACAGAGCCTTTCGGAGACCAAACACACATTTCTTTCTTTAATTACAAAGAACTTTTGTCTTAAAATTTTGTGTGTGTATTAGGATAACCCTAAGTATTACATTTCTTTATACCAAGACTGATAACCTTCCCAACCAGCAGTGCCACCTAGGTACATATGCAAAGTATGTATGTGTGTATATATGTGTGTGTGTGTGTGTGTGTGTATGTGTATATGTGTGTGTGAGTGTGTGTGTGTTTGTGTGTGTATGAGTGAGTGTGTATGTGTGTGAGTGTGTTGTGTTTGTGTGACTGTGTGTATATGTGTGTGAGTGTGTGTATGTGTGTGTTTGTGTGTGTATGTTTATATGTGTGTTTATGTGTGTGTATATGTGTGTGTGAGTGTGTGTGTTTGTGTGTGTGTGTGTGTGTGTGTGTGTGTGTGTGTTGCATGTGTGCATGCCTACAAAGTATTATGGCTAGCAAAATTTTAGAAAACAATAGGACAATGCTACCCCACTAGAGAGAGAAGATAATCATTATACCAAATGTTGTTCGCAAACAAAATGAGTTGTCTGCGTCTCTTGCAAAATACATGAACTCTCAAAGGGAGTCTGGCCTGCTTCTCACCCTTTTCCTGAAACAGTACCTTCGATTTGCCAGACACTTTGGTCTGAGGGCATTCTAAAGGAAATTCTCCTGTTTACAATTCTAAGTTTCAAACCTGCTTGAAGTAAAAATGCCTGTGTTTACCTCATTCTATGGACAGTCTGGCCTTTATCCAAATTATTTTAGTGTTTCAGGGCATTTTTTTCCTCCTGGGTCTGCTCTTATTTCCATCTGTGTTGAAAATATGAAGCATTTAAAAGTTGTTTTACTCTATAGCCTCCTGTGGGATCTGCCACAGGCTGAGGGGAAGCATTAAGTATTCTTGGGTTTACTGGGCTGAAGATACACATATTTAAGTATATATTTGTTTAAAATAGAAATATATTTTATTCAAATATACTATATACTATATATTTAAATTTATATATATTTATACATATTTTAATATATAATTTATACTATATATAAATTTTATATACATATAAATTTAAATATGTATTTAAATAGTGGGGAAAGCCAAAGAAACCAACTACCCTGTTTTATCTCAAATCCATGATGCATAAATTCTCTCTCTCTCTCTCTCTCCCTCTCTTTCTCTCTCTGTGTGTGTGTGTGTGTGTGTATGTGTGTGTGAGTGTGTGTGTGTATGTGTATGTGTGAGTGTGTGTGTATGGGTGTGTGTATGTGTGTGTATGGGTGTGTGTATGCGTGTGTCCCTTCCATCTACCTTGAACTCCTCTGGCTAACACACACACGGTATTTTTAATTCAACAGATTCAAAATGGGACTTGCCACCTTCCCCTTAGAATTCATTTTGTGCTCCATGGTGTCAGACTATTAGATTCTCAAACTAGAAACCCCAAAGGTCTCCTTTGACTAGGCGAGCGCTGCCTACGTACACACTCAGCATGTTCTATGATGCACATCCAATGCACCCCTCCACCCCATCCCCACTGAGCCGCCCACACCAATTTCCAATTATACTCTCGGGCCAGCCACCTGACTGCTTTCATTGCTTACTTCTCCACACTGTCGCTTGCGTTCCTTCTAAAGCCACCCTGCCAGAACATACATTTGATCACCAGGCAACCTGCTCCAGTATACCAACGACTCTTAAATGGCATACGCCAGCCATTGTAGCAAAAGCCTTTCACGAATTATCTACTTTTCTCTTCAATCTGGAGAGATGGGTAGAGTGATGGCCTTAGAGATGGGAAATCGAAGCATATGAAGTTCCTGCCATGTGTTTATCGTCGCTGAGGTGACAGAATCATTTACCATCCATGAAATGCATGATGACTAGGTGCTCTTGATGGCTCCATCGTAAACCTTCTTCAGTCTCCCTCAAACGATTCATCCTCATTCTCTAGCAGAGAAATCAGAGCCAGGAAATGCAATTCTGGGATTTGTACATCAAGGGTCAAAAGCTTGGGGAGAAAAGCCCAAGGGCTCTCAGCAGCTGCTGCTTTACCTCTAAATCATAGCACCTTTTAAGATCCATACAAGGTGAATGAAATCTATTGATTTCAAGCGAGAAAAAAATGTATTCAGTAAATGGGAGAGCACAGTTTGCAGTACTCCGTCCTGTAGATTACGGAGTGGCATGCCCAAGTATCGTTTCAGATAATCACCATTCGCTACTCATTACCAACGTCTCGACCTCTTTCCGAGTCTCATCCACGAGAATCTCTTGAGGAACCATGAGGTGAGAAATGGCAGAGCGACTTAGACGACAGATATGGCCGTGGGTTAATAAGTATAAAGGGCCGTCTCTCTGAGGGGTCGTGTGACTTCTAAGAAGAAACAGCAACCGAAATTTTAATAACAGATTGTCCTGACATAGTTTGATAAATATTTTATTGTTATTCCAGGAAAAGCTTTTAAAGGAAGACCTAAGCCAGCAATAACAGGGAAGGGGGTGTCTCCTTCTCCGAGATGGTGGGGATATCAGCTCTGCCCTGAAGAGGAGGCTGGATCCCACAGCCAAAGTCTCTGAGAAGATCATGTCTCACCCAGAGAGCCGGAATCCTCAGTGGCGTCCCCTTTCCTTGTTTAACAACAGAAACCACATGAAAATAACTCTGATGTGGTACTCTGATTGATCTGAGTAAATCGAAGGCATTTAGCTTATGCAGGCCCCAACGCTGGGTTTCTGAGTAAGGATTATTTATGCGAGTCCCAATAGGGAAGAGGGACTTGCTGGAAGGGGGCGTGGCTCCTTCAGGAAGAAACTGAGCGTCCAACCACCGTCAAGATGGAGTTCAGCTTCAAACTGCTGGGGCTCAGACCTCCTCCGCCACCAAAATCCACCTCTGAGGAGAGGTTGATGCAAATATTAAGCAACATTGTTGTATTTGAATGAAACTGGAGAAGCTGCAACGTCCCAGAGTGAACTGGGCCACTTGGCTTTATGTTAAAGATAACTCAGATTTGAGGCTTTCTGGGTTTGTCTTTGACCACTTAACAGTGCATTTCAACTGCCTTTCTCACAGTGACTATGGTTTATCAGAACGTATATATGTGGGTAACTGATGCTTACATTTTCCCTCTGGATGACTGGCTCTTATGTCATCCAAGAAATGGCTATGCGGCGTGATCACTGGCGGCCAACTACACGGCGCGATAAGAAAACAGTATTTACCAACTTTTCAAATAATATCACTGAAAGTCTGTCGTCCTGTTGAAAGGCGCGCAAGCCGATACTGGGGACCGCGTCTACAACTGAAAATAATATAGACATATCTGCTTTAAGAGCCGCTTTCTGGAACACATTAGTATGCCTGAAACTCGTCAAGAGCATAGGTGCTTTGTTAGTTACACAAGCAAATACAGTGTAGCTGTATTTGCTCATTCCTCCAAAGCTATAGATAGAAGGAAAAAAAAAAAAAAAAAGAATCGCCCTTCACCGTTGTGAAACCTCAGAGAAGGCTGCTCCAGTGTGCTGTTTCTCTTTTCTTAAATGGCCTTTAAATAAACATATGAGTCAGTTAAGAAAGGCATTTGCTGAATTAAAGTGATAATTCTGCCAGGATGTCAGTATAATTAATGGTGGGTGGTTGAAGTTTTAAAGGAGGCTAAATTGGGGGGTGCTAGCTTGTTTATTTATTTATTTGTTATTTATTTATTTATTGCACACTTCCCCACTGTAGTCAGAGAACCTTCTGATTGATCTTCAAATTGCTCCTGGTCATAGAATAACATTACCTAGGAGATTTTGTGCCAAACTGTACAACAGTGCCATAACCAAAGTGGGGATGTAGGTTTATGTACGAATCCAGACTGCCTCCCCCTACAGCTAACCCCCCTCCACACACACACACACACACACACACACACACACACACACACACACACACGCTAACTTACTCTTATAGTTCTTTTATTCCTTCCACTTCCCTAGGGTTTTCATTCCTAGTATCATACTGTTCTGATTTATTTAAGCCTGTTCAATGTCCAAGTCAGCATGATCTCAGTGAGTGCTTTGTACCTGGCACACTACCATGTCAAAGAACACAGACTACACTGCCTTCAAAATCTCTTTCAAAATCCCTACCTACCTAAGCTGACAGAGCTGACGGAAACTGATCAATTGCCTAGCAAACTTGCTTGTGGGTGGCCTTGGCGTGTAGGATGTATCATAAACATCGAATCCACTCAGGAGAGCTACCAGGGTCCCACGTACCGAAGACACCACTATCCAGCTCAGAGCAGCCTAGCGACTGACCTACTGAGTTTCAGACAGAAACTGATCCAGAGTGCAACTGGGGGTGGGGGGTGGGGCTCAAAAAATGGGAGCAGTAGCACAGCACGCAGCTTCTAAAAGTTCACTACAGCAAAGAAAGAGCAAAAACTTCTCCCCAAGAAGCAGATCTTAATGAAATAATTAATTAGTCAAAATCAATTAACTAAAATACTTCAGTTACGTTTGTATGGCTGTAATGTAAAGACAGTATGAACAAATACTGTTTTGAAAGATGCACGAAGGACTGATAACTAATGCCTGTAATCTCATATTAAGATATCAGAGCACACAGTAGAATTTTTTGACCCCTGCATTCTAATAGGATACAAGCATCAGACCAAATAACCCTTATGTTATTACACAGTGCATATTGTAAGAGTTTTGAAAGATCCATATAGCTCTTTAATATTATCAGCTCCGTTTACCTTCTGCCATCCCGTAATAATAGTTTTGTCATTAACTACATGCATCTTTTTCAACCACTGTGCTGAGCACAAAAACACCAAACACCACATTTCCCGAAGCCTAAATAAAATAGCAGTGCAGTCTTCAAAAGACGGTGACCATGGCGTGTTAATCTGCGCCCGCCCCCCCCCTCGCCCCCCAATTCCTAAACTTCAAAGAAAACACTGATTTCCTTGCAGTGCATCATCGGGGTTAATATACCGCATGCTTCCCAGTCTGGAACGCTCAAGTCCAGAACGGGAGCGACAAATAGGGAGGGCTGCATGCTGCAGAGGAAGTGGACTGCAGAGGAAGCCAGCAGCCAGGACGAATTCAGGCTACTTTGACCTACCGGCTTTATCCATGGCTCAGAAGTGGCGAGGCGAGTCCGGGCAGCTGGCAGCCCGGAAGCCCGGGCTCTTCTGGCTAACGGAGCACCCTGCCCTTCTGCTGATTATCAGCCCTTGCTGGCACACAGAACACACTTCACGCACTGTCTGCAGGAGCCACCGCCAGGAAATTTATATCTCCAAGGATGACAAACAGCCATTAGCTCCATTACAGGCTGATTAAGAGAGTGAGCCTATCAAGTGGGTACTTGAGTCTCCCGGGGTTTCCACCTCTGTTCTAAGCAAAAGGGGGAAAGGAAGAAAGAAAGAAAATACTTGCAGTGTTGAATGTGCTGCACGTTTGGGGGTGGTGGGGAGGTGCACATGCTATGCAAAAACACACTGCTCTCCAAAAGAGGCCAGAGCCAGCAGGAACAGACAGAGGCACGGATAATTGAAAGGTAACAGTGAATTTCCATAAATACTACAGTAGAAAGGAGCCTTTCTTGGGGGTTAGGATATAAACGAGCTTCAACTTTTATCACTAACAGAAAGACTGGTGACATTTCCATTGAAGTGTGTAAAGTGTTTTTTTTGTTTTTGTTTGGGGGCAGGGAGAGGCAGATTGAATGCTGGAACGCATTGCTGTTTGATTCTGATGGTTTTTTTTTTTTAATTATTATTAATTTCCATATCCCTGCTCAGAATTTTTATCCACCTGTCCTCACAGCAGAACAGAAAGGAATTTCATTAATGCCACTAACGATAGGAAACAGTTGCCAAGAGAGATCAGGGCTAAGATTCTGCTGTGTCAGTTTCTCTGCAGCCATCTGAGCTGTGGACACCTTAGGGTCAAAAGAGGGATGAAGACCTAAGACTCCACTGCACTGATTTTCTGTAATTTGGCTGTAGAAACAAGACCTCCAAAGACACTCAAAGCTGCTGAAGGCGTGAGGCCGTAGAGACCTGCAGGAGAAATCACCCTGTACCAGTCCACGTGGCTACGATCCATAAGACCCTGGAGCCCAAGCAATTCTGCTTTCTGCATTTTGTCAGGTGTAGGAAAAAAAGATCTGTGCTGACCTCGCCTGACCTCCGGCGTGATAAATACACCCAGTAATGAGGATCCCTGGGATTTTTGTTCTGAAAGGTTAAAAAGGAAATTTTAGAAAGTCCAGGAGCAGGTGATGGACCTGAGGTAGTAAAGTCCTTGTTCACCCCCAGGTCACCATAAAATCAAGCACTGTGAGCTACACCTGCAACCCCAGGGCTTGGGAAACAAACATCAGGCAAAGTTCAAGGTCACCAAGGTACCCAGCAAGAAAACAACCACCAAAATCTATGGTTTTATGGTCTCCTGTGGTTGTTAAATCATAAAATGGGGTTGTTTATTAGACTTCTATTTCACTGGAACTCCTAATGACAGACCACTTACAGATTCTTTAGTCCTCTGTTGCAACCCGGTTAAATCACCCGTGTTTCTACTGTGCATTCAGACATCTCTATAGATCCTAGCTTCTTTCACAGAATAAGCCAAATTCTGTGCCGGCGCATGTCACCATTAACTCTGAAATAGTTTGTTTGAGGAAGAGCTGCGCTTCTCAGCAATTCTGCCTTCCCTTTCCACTGCTCTGACCTGCCAGTCTCCCAAAACATCCCAGAGGATGCACGCAAAAGCAGAGGCAGCGTAGGAAGACTTCTAGAAATAACGGCACTACCATTGGGGGCTCTTAGTAAGCCAGGCTCTACTTACAAGCTGCACTCGGGATCCAGCATCCCGCATCCCTGTAGCAGCCGCTGGCCCACCAGGGACCTTTTATCCCTATTATTTTAATTTTATCACATGATCTCAAAGACATATCACTCTGTGAATTAAAAAATATATCTTTAAATATATACATACATATATATGTATATATATACATATATGTATATATGTACACACACACATATACACTTTTAAAAAAAGTGTGGCCCCCATAAAACTAAAATCACTGTGGCCTCCACACTTCATCAGTTTGCCCTGATTAAGACGTGACAGCCACTGAGACAGAGTGCTATCAGCACAAAATCTAGGGCAAACTAACTATTTTTGAGGAAAAAGAAACAGAAGAATTAACAGAGAAATAAGAGGAAGAGAAAGCACATCCTTAAGCCTGAGGTCTTGTCAAGACGTAGCTCGAGGCACCATCTGGTAAAAGTCCTTGTGGCCCAACACAGATACCATTGCATGATCTTTGCTCAAGCTTCAAAATTTAAGTCTCAGTTACTTTTCTTGCTGTACCTCCAAATGACAAAAGGGCTGTGTTCTGAATGTTTGCCTTGTTGGTTACCTGAAACACACTTTAAAATACAGATCAGGTTCCTTGGACGACCCAGTAAATCCTCCTTGGTGTGATTCATCTAAGAGCAGTGGGCCCTTGTGTGCCATTTTAAAATGTGGAAAATCTTGTTTCTGTTTAAGCTCAAATGCATTTAGTGTCCCAACCCAATTTGAATACTATTTAAACATCTTCATTTCATGCAGAGTGAGCAAACATGTTTTTATCTACAGGAATTTTAATGTTATTGTTTGTATGAATGCACTCAGGCTATACTGAAGATAATCCACTTTTGTATAGTATATGCTTTTGTGTTGCCTTTCTAAATTGAAAGAAAAAAAGGTCTGGATTCATAAATACAGTTGACACCCAAGCTTTTGGACTGGGGGAGGACTATGATCCTCCAAGACATTTTTGAAGCAAAATATGGTAGGTGATAATTTTCTTTAGGAATAGAGAGGTCGATTGGCTTGATTTAGGCATATGACATCATGAAGATAAGCCATACCACACTTCCTAAGACTATATCGCTTAATATTTAGTTTATTGACTTAAGAACACTAAAAAAATAATAAAATGAATGGCAAAACCATTCCTTTAACTTGTTTAGCTACAAGATCCCTTCAATAATATATTAATTATATATCTCTATATCTATCTAATCTACATCTAAGACACACACACATGTATATATGTATGTATATATATATATATATATATATATATATATATATATATATATATATATACACTTTCTCTTGTCACTTTCTCTTGCTCTCCCTGCTAATCTCCAAAACCACTCCAGTGATGCAAGATGAGCAGCATGGGGAAACTTCTCGAAATAACGAGACTATCAGTGAGTGCCTATCATGAAGCAGGCTCTGCATAGAGGCTGCAGGCAGGACCCAGGATCTCATCTCCCTGAACCACAATGATACACTGTTACCACAATGACATTTCCTTGCCCAGCACCAAAAGACCATGTAACAAGAAAGAGTTACAATCAGTGGCCCATTGGCCTCAACCCACAGGGAGAGGTCCTTTTTCCATTGACTTAAGTCAGGGGCACATCTGCTATGCTTAACCTGGGAGAGGACTGTGGGTATAAAATGCTCACTGGGAGCTGTAGGCTGTCTCAGAGGTACTGTGGGGAAAGAAACTGCACTGATCTGACTGAATATTCTCTATTGTACTTCTAAATTGGAGTTTAGTCCTTGCCTTCATTAACACTCCCATATGTACAGTGTCTGGTTTGCTTAGAACGGCTTGTTGAAGCAGGAGGTAATTTGGATCACCTGAACCCACAACACCTTCCATGATACCCCACCTTCGAAAAGAGGACTACAACCCCCATGATACCACCCCACCTTCGAAAAGAGGACTACAACCCGCTCACCATCTGGTTTTCTTCTCTTTTATAAAGGTTGTTTGGGGACGGTTGTTTATAGGATCTTTGACAATATACAGAAAGGGGGAAACATTTGCAAACTGTACAACTGACAAGGGGCTAACATCTAAAATACACAAGGAACCCAAGAAGCGGAGAAGCAAACTATCCCCCTCAAAGAACCTGATTTCAAAGTGAGGCAAATATACGTGAATAGACAGACGTTTGTAAAACCAGACATGCTATGGCCAACGCATCTGTGAGTGAAAGGATCAACACTGCCAACCCTCAGAGAAATCCACATCAAAACCATGAGATGTCACCTCACTCTTGTTACAATTGCTGTTACCGAGAAAAGGCAAACATGTTGGCAAGAGACTAAAGGGAAACGTGGGGCCCCTTACACACTTTTGATGGCAGTGTAAATTACTGCAGCTATGGAAAACAATGTAGAAGTTTAAAAAAAAAAAAGCTAACCAGAAATAGAACAGCCACAGCATCCAACAACCACACCACAGCCCGTGTATATAAAGACAATGAAATCCATATACTGAGGAAGCTTCTGCAAGCCCTTGTTTACCCCGGCAAGCATATATGTAAGTATCTCAGATGTGAAATCAACCTGGGGTAGCCTCAGTGAGAGGTAGTAAATACATGGCCAGGTATTAGCTATCCATCAGAAATAAAATATGGAATCTTGTCGTTTGTGACAAGATGGACGTATCCAGAAGTGATCCAGGAACAAGAGACAAACGTGTGTGATCTCATCTGCTTATAGCTCCATGGATAACAACAACGATACAGTGGTTGGCACATAGCAGAAAGAGGGGAAAGGGGCTAAGAGACAAGGCTGGCTAAAACAAGGAGACGCCCCGATGTGCCAGAACACAGAAGGTGATAGGGTTTCCATGGTGTACTGCACAGATAGTTAGCAAAAAAGAATGTTCTCACCCACCACCACCACTACTGCCCAATGTCATGGGGTGACAGACATTCTAATTACCCTGATTGATCATTACAGAATTTACTGAGTTAATCCAATAATGTATCAGAACCGTGAGTCCTAGTTTGACTTCTATTACTGTAAGCAAATACTGACAGTCACCAACTTGGGGAAGAAGGAGTTGACTCCATCCACCTCCTATACCCATTCCATGATCAAGAGATCATTTGACCAAGGCAAAAAACTTAAGACAGGAACCTGAGGGCAAGAAGTGAAGCATAGACAAATGGAGGAACACGACGTACTGTCTTTCCATCTGTGGCTTGCCTACCTTGCTTTCTTATATCAACTAAGGCCACAGCTCAGAGGAGGACAGGACCTTTTACCTCAACCACTAATCAAGGAAACACTCCACAGATATACCTGCAAAGCAATCTGACAGAGGCCATTCTTCAGTTGAGGCTCCCTCTTCCCAAGTGACATTAGTTTATGTCAAATTGACAAATGTATGCATTGAATTTTAGAGCATTTGATCCAAGTTCACATTTCATAGTAACAAACAGAAAATATTTATGGCTTATGTTCGATTCAGATAACAAAGGCCAGCAATATCCCAGGTTTTCAACAGTATCAATGTGAACATCTTTACTATATCTTTCTTTACAAAACTCTTTTAGTGAGGCTGGAGAGAGCTCAGTGGTTAAGAGAGCTGGATGTGCAATCATGAGAACTAGAGTTTGGATCCCAGTCCCCTCCATAACCCAAGCTCAAGTGAAAAGCATGGACAACAGAGATGGCAGGGGCTTGCTACTTTCCAGCTGAACTGAGGAAAATTGAGGCTCAGAGTCATGGAGAGAGCCTGTCTCAAAGGAGTCACTTATGTAGCATAGGATGGGCCTTGTAGGGCATCAATGGGAGGAGAGGCCCTTGGTCCTGTGAAGGCTTGATGCCCCATGCCAGGTCAAGGAGGTGGAAGGGAGAAGGTGGGTGGGTGGGTGGGTAAGTGGCAGATCACCCTCATAGAAGCAGGGGGAGGGTGGATGGGGGCGTGTTTCTGGAGAGAAAACCGGCAAAGGGGATAACATTTGAGATTTAAATTCAAAATCCAATAAAAGAAAAGAAAAATGTATATCAGAGGAAGATTACAATATAGAATGGGTAAGTATGCAGGTCATGGTGAAGCCATTATTTTGTGTAATTAAAAGGCATCAATACAAAAAAAAGAGTGGTTCTCAATTAAAATGTATAACACAAAACAGTGATTATAACTGTGGAGCATTATTTAAAAAATAAAATAAAGGAGTAGGTGGAGTGTGCTAGAGGAGCGTGTCCAAGCCCCGCTTCTAGCCTCCATGTGCAAACAGAGACCTGGCTTGGCTTCCTATAAACTTATGCAGGTTTCACTAATCACAATTAATCTTGCAATTCTGGGCTTGAACGTGAGTCTCTCCCACACGTGGCAAATTAAATTGTACCTCGGCCCTTGGTATTATTTCATGTTTCCTAATAGATGTTTCCCTTGCTTGGGAGGGGAACTGTAATGGGAAACTGGGGACAATAATCCTCGGAATTTTGGAGTTCTGGTGGGATTAGGGGCAGTTCAAACGGAATCTGTGGACAACCAAAGCCAAAGTCGCATATCCAAGAGACAGGACAATTCTAGGAACTCAGGTTAAAAAATAACATGCTTTGGTTCTCAGTGGATGCAAAGCCAGACTCTCTCGTACCATGGAAAAATTAAGAAGATAAATCTTTCAAGTCATTCTGTTGTTTGCCCTCTCTTCTCCAACATCCCCCGCCCCCACGGCCCCCGCCCCCATGGCCCCCGCCCCCACGGCCCCCACCTCTACGGCTCCTGGACATCAGCTGAGCCTGTTTGGCCTCTTGACCCTTTCACATTCTGATTTTTCCTAAGATATACATTTTTTTTAAATGTGCTGGAATATCAACTTCCCATGAGAAAGATCGCTCCCAACTCCTCTAGAAACCGATTCTGCTGAGAATCTGGTTTCTGAAGGCATCTTGGCCACTGACTTTACCAAAATAGCTATAAGACATAATTTTGATAAGCCAAGTCCTAGGGTTTATAACTCTCATAAGGCCTAACCCAAATCCCTAACCTATTAACAGACAAACAAACCCCTCAAAAATTACACACAAGAGAGTCTTGCCGCAATATTTCCAGGAGAGTCTGAGCTTAAGCGTGAGGTATTTGCCTGATGCTTTGGTGTCTGGGGGGGTTTAGACAGCGCAGATGTGGGATGCCTGTGTGTTGGCTTCTTTTGAGCAGGGTCCTTTGGAGAGTTTCCTGCAGTTGAAGGGTGTGTTTAGGGCCTCGTGAATCTATTGCTAACACTCCTTCCTCTTCCTTCATCAATGGCATCTCGTGTGCCTTCTGGTTCCCAAAACGTCTTTTTAAAAATCTCAGTTTTCTAATTCCTTGACATTTTTTTGCACACGCATATAATGCGTTTTGATTGTGCTAGCCCCATCCCTCTCTTCCACACCACCTCCCCTCTTCTTCAGAACTAGGATCCCTCCTATTTTCTACCTTTATTTAAAGGTAGTGTCTCCTATAGGTTAGCGCGGCATCGGACTCTCCATGTTGCTGAGGGTGACTCTGAACTCAAGACTCTTCTGCCTGTTCTTCCTGAGTATCAGGATTCAAGGCCTTCAGCACCATGTCCTCCTGCTTTATG
Source organism: Rattus rattus (assembly GCF_011064425.1). NCBI lineage: Eukaryota > Metazoa > Chordata > Mammalia > Rodentia > Muridae > Rattus > Rattus rattus. The sequence goes on along the minus strand of NC_046155.1, from coordinate 223,797,632 downwards.
AGATGCCGAGGATCAAATCTAGGGCCTGGTGCACGCTGGGCAAACATTTTACCAGTGGAGCTATCTCTCCAGACCCAAGATGTTGCATGGAGGTTGGATGGTATTACACACTTGATGAGTGCTTGCTGTGTAAACATGGAGACCTGTGTTCCAGCCTGAGCATGGCGGCATGTGTTTGTAATACATGCATTGAGGAGGTGTAAGTGGGCAGATACTAGCGTGATTGGTGAGTCCCAGGCCAATGAAGACCTTTCTCAAAAAAGGGAGAGAGAGAGAGAGAGAGAGAGAGAGAGAGAGAGAGAGAGAGAGAGAGAGAAAATGAAGGAAAGGGAAGGGAAAGGAAGGAGGGAAGGGACAGGAAGGGAAAGGAAAGATGGATACTTGAGTAGTAGTGCAAGACATTCACACACACACACACACACACACACACACACACACACACACACCACTAAACCTTGAGACTTTGCAATATTCTCAGATTGTCTGTCTGGGTCTTAGTAAAGTTTCACCTGTCAATCACTGTCACCCGCCAAGTATAGGTTTTTTGCCAAGGGGTTTTTGTAACTCCATGTTGATTGTCATCCCAGTGTTCTAGATACATAGTAACAGAATGACTACACAGACAGTTTGCAGGTGGGCTCAGGGTACTATAGACAACCATTTTCCTGGGTTAGGAAAGAGCGCAAAGCCCCAAGTAGTGGGCAGGATGTTTCCAGAGCCCAGCTGTGCTTAATGTTCTGAGCAGGAAAGGTAGAAGCCAGTGTCCAGCTCCATAGTGGTGATCTGTTTTAAAGAGAACCATGTGAGAAAGAAGGCAGAGCCAGGACCAGCCTGAGCAATTCTTGGCTGACCCAAGAGGACGAGGTTAAAAAAAAAAAATGGTGATGCCCTATTTCCCAGATCTACAGCTTCCTAAAGTTAAGTTCTCACACTGACAATTAGCAAGTTTCGGGCTGGTTTGGCATGCTGGATCAAGATTATCTCCCTTGAAACAGAGTAGGGTCCTCAAAGTGTCATTAGAAAGCCTGACTAGATTAAGAGACAGACAAGATATTAGCAACTTCAATACAATTCAAAGACAAGGGAAATGAGTGAAGACAAAATCGAGGGACATGAGCCCAAGATGAATAAAGTTGGCTGAATTATGAAACACAGCCAAATGTCACTTACTGATGAGACATGGTCTGAACTGGGCCATTGGGCAGTCTTGTCTATGTCTAAATATTGGACTGTGCATAAACACGTGCAGACATAGATGTCAATTATGGGATGGGAGGCAGCCCTGGTTCAGTCAGAAGCCATGTGAAGCTCTGGATAAATAAGGAGGCTTCCAGAGTACCATGGCATTCTCTTTATAGTGAGTTTGTTTCAATCAGCAGAAAGCATGTGCACAAAAATATCAATAAATTATGGTGGGGTGGATGCATAAACCAGTGGCTTCTCATCATCATTACAGGGGAACATAACTGTTTTACATGAGCGACGGCAGAGGGATTCGGTTCACAGCAGCACCACTGCACACAGGAATACTGCAATGCCCTATGACATTACAATGGCAACAATGTGACCAGACAATAGAAACAGGATAATGGAAAAGCTCAGCTTCCTTATAATCTTGGGGGTGAGGGGGACACCACTATGTAATATGTGTGTCCTCGATAGAAACAGTGTCCTTATGTTGCACATGACTGTCTCTCAGGACTGCTAATTTTAACAGGTGAATACAATATTGTAACATGATTTCATTGTTGATGATGAATTCCATGTTACAGAAGAAGCTAATAAAGGTGAATATCAAGAGATAATTGGTATGAAGATGCGTAAATAGGAAACAAGAAAGAAGCATGAAATTTAGGCCAACATAAACATCTCCTGAATCATGATGCCTGAAGAAAAGAGCACAAAGAATCCCTTACATTACCCACTTCATCCATCATCCAAGTATGACATAGCTACTGACACAAAGACTAAAATGACTCTAGTGTGCAGTGTCTTAGTAAGATGAATAGAACGCTCAAAGAGAAGGTACTGTATTTAGAAAAAAACTCACACATAAGCTAAGAAAATGTATTGCTATTTGTTGACTATGAGATGATAATTTCATAATTAATGAAAATGAATAAAATGAAGTGCATGAGTCCTGAGGAGCAGCTTCAGTCAGTGCATGCAGACTCACACATATATGTGCATGTGTATATACATACATATACATACATCTACACATACAATCGCATAAAAGCAAAATTGTATAAATATAACAAAATGAAGATGTTTAAAGTTTCAAATGTAAATAGCTTTTGGTTAACTTTAGATTTAGACATGATGGGTAGTTTTAGATTTTAAGTTAGAATAGCTCACGGTTCTATAGCACCTTGAAAATTCAAAGAATCTACTGAAAGAACGGTAAGAACTTGGTGGCACTAAATAGTTGTCTCTAGGGACCGGAGAGACGGCTCAGTGGATAAACACACTTGCCCAACAAATCCAGTGAGCTGGAGTTGGTCCCTGGGATGCAGGGAAATGTTCTAGGGAGAAAACTGATTTTGCAACCTTGTCCTCTGACCTCTACATGCATGCCACAGCGTTTCTGCCTCCTACCCCCAATACACACACAAATAAATAAAATATGAAGACTGAAATCTTCTCTACCATGGGTGGAATGTGTATCAAAGAGCAGAGTAAAATGATTCACTGCTGTGAAGAAAGACTACAGAAGGACATCTGCTAACATTTATTTTTATGTAAAGATAAGAAACAAGGCTGAGTGTAGCTTTAGTGGTAGAATGCTTACCTCACATGGGCGAGGTCCTGAGTTCTTCACAAGCCAGAAAGATGAAAGAAAGGAAGGAAGGAAGGAAGGAGGAGGGAGGGAAGAAGGAAGGGAGAGAGAGGGGGGTGGTGATAAGCCATCATACAACAATAATATTTGCTATATACATTTCCTTGCTATCTCAACTTCGTTCATCTACCAGACTAAAAGCTTGCTGAACATAGTTCTATTCGTGGGGTTGACACAAATTAGGATACACATTTTGCGATCTAGTTGGGAAAGCTTTAAGACAAAGAGTTTTCGTGGATTTTTAACTCATTCATTAAAATTCCAGAAGAAGCAACACTCAGTGCTTGAGTTTTAAGAACAACCAGGGACAAGAGAGGAAAAGCCATTTGTTAGCTGAGTTCTCCCCCAAAGCATTCTGCACCAAGGTCTGCGAGATTCTGTGGACTCGGCCAATGGTGCACTTCTTCGGTGAGGTTTCTGCCTTCCTACTCGGTCACATAAAGGAAGAAACAGCCAGATACCAGAGTAAACGGCTTATGAGCCTGTTCATGAAGTTGCTATTTCAAGAGCCATTAAATCAAGATTTTAACACATTATGTTGCTTATGGCCCCATTCAAAAACTAATAATTTTTACCAGTAGAAAATATGTCTTATTAATGCACTGCACTTCCATGTTTGAAATGTTGTCCAACTCATCCTGAGCCTTGCTTTCAAGGTGTTTTATTTTTATGCATATTAGACAATGTCTTAAACTGTTTGATTTATATATCTGCATTGACTTAGTCAGGGTTCCATTGCTGTGAAAAGATACCATGTCCAAGGCAACAAACTCTTACAACAGAAACCATTTCATGGGGGTTGGCTTACAGTTTCAGAGGTTTAGTCCGTTATCCTCGTGACAGGAAGCATGGCGGCCTCCAGACAGACATGGTGCTGGAGGAGCCAATAGTTTTACATCTTGATTTGAAGGAGGCTGTCTCCTGTACTGGCTGGGGCTTGAGCACTAGGAGACCTCAAAGTCCACCCACACGGTGACACACTTCCTCTAACGAGGCCACACCTATTCCAATATGGCTATACCTCCTGATAGTGCCACTTCCCACGTGCCAAGTGTATTCAAACCACCACACACAGGTGTATCGAGAAAGCGTGAAAACTTCTGTGACAAATTACTGCAGTGCTCCACTTACTGACCATCTGTAGTATCAATGTGCTGTTTGTCCTGACTTTACTCATTCATTCATTCATTCATTCATTCATTCATTCATTTTAGATCCACTATCATGACCATTAAGAAAGTCCATCTTTCTGATGGTCAACAAACTGACACATATCCCTACTTAGTCAATGGATAGAGTTCCTTCCTTCCCCCCTCCAACAACTACCTCTCTGCTCTCTTCCCTCCACCAATGTTATTGTTTCTCTGAAACCTTCCCTAGCTAGCAGGAAACTTGAATCTTCCGTCACTCCATTTCTACTGATTACCACACAAGAGAGACTTACTACTCTGTGCATTTGCACTGGCCACTTTATTTACATTTTATGTTGTTTTGCTTTGTTCAGTTTTGCTTTTGAGACAGGGTATTATGTATCCTCGGCTGGCCTTGAAATTTCTACATAGCTAAAGATGACTTCAAACCTCTTATCCTCCTGTCTCTGCCTCCCCAGTGCTGAGATTAGAGGCATAAACCATCATGCCTATTTTTTTTCTAAGGACTGAACTCAGAGTCTCCTACATGCTAGACAAGTTACCCAACTGAGCCTACATCCTCAGGCCCCATTCAAAGTTTTTTCTTTGTGTTCCTTGATGTACTTTTTCTGGATGATAGAACCTGTAGTAGTTTGAATAGGTTTGGCCCCCAGACTCATGTGTTTTAATGCTTGACCCACAGGGTAACACTATTAGGAGGTGTATCCTAGTTAGAATAGATGTGGTTTGTCACTGTGGGGGTGGGCTTTAAGGTCATATGCCTCACCCATGGCAGAAGAGCCAGTCTTCTTCTGACTGCCTTCAGACCAGGATTTAGTACTCTTGGTTTCTTCTCCATCACCATGTCTTCCTGCACTCTGCCATGTTTCCTGCCATGGTGATAATGGACTGAACCTCTGAAACTGTAAGCCAGTGCTCAATTAAATGTTGTCTTTTATAAGAGTTGCCTTGGTCACGGTGTCTCTTCTCAGTAATGGAAACCCTCACTAAGACCCTCTTTTTTCCTTTCTTTCTTTCTTTTTTTCTTTCTTTCTTTCTTTCTTTCTTTCTTTCTTTCTTCCTGTCTGTCTGTCTTTATTTATTATTTATTTATTTATTTATTTATTTATTATTATTTATTATTTATTTTTCAAGCTGTGCATCTCAACCCAGGGGCCTATGCATGCTAGGTAAGTGCCCTACCATTGAGCTGCTATTTCTCAGACCAGGTAAGTTTAGTTTTAAAATGAATATTAAGCACATTTTTTGTCTTGCACATTTCAGGCACTTATCCTCAGTTTGGATATGATCACTAATGTATGAAGAAGATATGTTCGAGTGTCTGCCCAGGGAGGCAATTCTGAGTAGAAAAAATCCCTCTTGAGTCACAAAGCAAAAGCCATGGAATGTAATCCTCTTTCAATACCAAAGAATGAGAGATGAGAGGGGGTCACTCAGGAACAAGAGTCCAGAATTACTCAGCAGTGATTCTCTAAGAGGATGCATTGGTGGCTGACTGGGAATGGAAAATAATAATAATAAGAAGAAGGAGGAGGAGAAGGAGGAAGAGGAGGAGAAGGAAGAGAAGAAGAAGAAGAAGAAGAAGAAGAAGAAGAAGAAGAAGAAGAAGAAGAAGAAGAAGAAGAAGAAGAAGAAGAAGAAGAAAAGAAGAAAAATTATTCCTATCCTATCTGAATTAAACCAAGAGGATAGAGAAGTCATGGGAAGTCTTCGGGAGATGTTTTGGTTTCCCCACATAGAAAGCTTGGTTTGCTTTTTAAATAGAACTATTGTGTTTGTGTGTACCATAAGAATCAAATTCCAAGGCAGTGGCAAAGGCCCAGTGGATACAGTGCTCGCTGTGCCACCTGAGTTCAGATTCCCATGTGAAAGCCGGGTTTTGTGGCACTCATCTCTACCCCTAATGTTCAGGACAGAGACAGGAAGATGCCAACTCGTGCATTCTACGCAGTGACCTGAAAGTGCAAGCACTAGGTTCAGTGAGAGACCCTGTCTTTAAAACACAGGGTGCTGAGTGGTCAACAAGACACCTGGCAATTGTTAGCATTAGGGTTAAGGGTAGGTTAGGGTTAGGGTTAGGGTTAGGGTTAGGGTTAGGGTTAGGGTTAGGGTTAGGGTTAGGGTTAGGGTTAGGGTTAGGGTTAGGGTTAGGGTTAGGGTTAGGGTTAGGGTTAGGGTTAGGGTTAGGGTTAGGGTTAGGGTTAGGGTTAGGGTTAGGGTTAGGGTTAGGGTTAGGGTTAGGGTTAGGGTTAGGGTAGGGTAGGGATAGGGTTAGGGTCAGGCTTAGGTATTGGGTTAGGGTTATGGAAAAGGTTAGAGCTAGGGATAGGGTCCGAATTAGGTATACAGTTTTAGTAATAGGGTCAGGATTAGGAATAGGGTTAGGCTTAGAGATAACATTAGAGTTAGGCTTAGGCTCAGGGATAGGGTCAAAATCAAGGACAGGTTTAGGGGTTAGAATTAGGGGTTAAGGTTAGTTTTGGTTTTGGAATCGGGGTTTGAGTTAAGGTTAGGTCTCTACATATGAATGACCTCACAAAGCTCTCTCTCTCTCTCTCTCTCTCACACACACACACACACACACACACACACACACACACACATACTCACAAACACACACATATACTCACAAACACACTCAAACACACATGTATATCACACACACACTCACAAACAGTTACATATACTCACATACAAACACACTCAAACACACACATGTACATCACATACAAATACACAAATGGAAAAAAAGGAGATCTAGATTCAAACTCATATCTACCCCCACCAAAGCATCTTCATTCTAAATGTCCCATCTACATTTGCAGCAAGGAATCGCATGATTCAGTGTATGAACCTGGCTTCTTAGAATTCTGATTTTATTGAATTCCTAGTTTTGGTGTGAAAGAACTTATTTTAAAATTATAGTTTTCTCTCTCAAATTGACTAGCAAATATTTAAAGCTAACTGTTGGTGTCTTTGGGGGGAAAAAGAACCCCTTGGCCTTCAATAGCATTCAGAGATCTTGGTATAAAAACAACCATGGTGGGCTGATTCGAGCCTCTTTCTACATTCCAGAGGACATGAGCCTTTTAAGATTGTTTCTGAAGGAAGTCTAAATTATAAATCTATAAACCAAAGCACAACGATGCTTGTGTCCCATTATCGAGATCAATGTATACTCTAAGGATTTTTAAAAATAGTTTTCAGAAACTTTACATGCATTTTTTTTATGGCCAGTGCTCAGAAACTTATTGAATTGGCATCAGTTCAACCACATCACGACATTGTAAAAGAAAGTACCTGTCCGATGTGAGCTGGGTGATTGCCAAAAATGAGAGCTCTTGGTCCTATTGATCAATCAAAAGGGCAGACTAATACCTGAAGGGCAGTGATTGTTCCTTGCCAATGAATCTACTCTTTTACCAGTGAACAAGGGGAGAGAGTTGGTCTTGAAAATTGCTTGAGAAATACACAGCTTATACAAGCTCTCTCCACAAGCTACAGGTAGTGAATTCACCCCCAAAAGTAGTCATTACTTTTCTCTTTGATGTGACCAAACTCCTGACAGGAAGCAACTTAAGGGAGGAACGTTATTTTGGCTCACTATTGAGTGAAGTCCAGTCCATCGTGGCGAGGAAGGTAAATATCGACAGGAATGTGAGTGCGAGAATGTAAGTCATGTGACAATCTGTGAGAAAATAGAATCAAGGTGCCTAGTGCTCCACCTACTTTTTCCATTTTAGTCAGCCTGGGACTCTAACCAGCCATACTCAGGGTAGATCTTCCCTCCTCAGTAAAACCCCAGGAAACTCTTACACCCACACAAAGGTGTGCCTTGTTGAAGCTTTAAATGTTCATTAATCTAATCGAATTAAAAATAAAAACTAATCATCATATTAACCAAGTGGAGGACAGGTTTCTCCCAACTGACAGATGGCTGGCAGCTTCCGGTGGCCTAGCTGGGGCAGTGTTCCACCCGTTCTCACTAAAGGAATATCCAACAGTCTATTGTAAGAAACGGCCAAGAGCAGGGTATCCTGACTTTTGCTTGTCATCACAGCTACTTGGGAAGGTGAGGAGAAAAGGTTCCCTGAGTCTGATAGGTGGAAACCATCTTTGGCAATACTGTCACCATATCCTAATGAAAGAGAAAAAGAAAAGGAAGAAAGGGGGGGTCATACAGTTGTTTTCTCAATGGTTAATAATTAAAGGTTGCCAACTTCCAATCTAATCAAATGTAGGCTTCTGATGTGGCCATTGGACCAGATCACGTAAGAAAAGCTTTGTCTAAGGAACATGCTCTGAGTTTATTTGAGTCCCCAAGGCTCCTTAACTTGTTCAAATTGTAGACATCCCTATACCCTGACTGATTCCCAAAAGCATTAGCTCAAGCCATTGGAACAAGCTTCCAGTCCCTTCAATCCCATCCAAATCCGTGATTCTATGAATACAGGTTGGTATAAACCCACTGTATTGTATGGAAAGATATGAGGAACTAAACTGGTCCTTCAGGATTCAATTCCTACACTTAGCACCATCTTGCAAACAAAACCATGTCCTTGGCGTGATATCCATCTGGGATTCATCAGCCAGGTACTCAGGGCTCTGAGTGACTCTAATTCAAACAGAATTAAAATGTTTATTAATGAGATGTTTGTGAGTGGGGATGGCGCCTTATGACACTTGAGTTGGCTGCCCCCAGTCTAACACCCACCATGAAAGCAGCGACTTTATCACTCTTTTTTGTAGACCCTTGCTTTTGAGGTGAATGAGTGACCAGGCCAATGACAACAACCCAGTATGCACCGTGCTCTAAGCAGGGCCATTCCTTCTTTTCGTTATTTCAGCACCAAGAAAATCCTTCAAATGCCTAGAGTGGACCTTTTCCCAATTTTTTTTTTTAAAAAAAATCTGTCATTGGAATGTCTCTGGTTTCCTTAAAGAGTCCACTGAAGGTTTAGTTTCCACCCACATCTCAGAGGTCAAAATGTGTGGTGGGGGTTATGAATATTAAGCCTTCAGATTCATCTGGAGAATGTTTACTCGTCACCCTTGTGATTTTTATCTCCCTTTGTGGGCACCCATTGGAGAAGCAAGTGGAGGTGACCTAAATCTTTCCTTATTAGCAGAGGATCTGTAGAAGCCAGGTACTGAGCACACAAAGGGCTGACTGTTCCAACGAAGCCAGGATGGACATCTCTCTAAGTTCAACTTAGCTACTGTGCTCACCGCTCAACACACTCATCTTGGCATGGATATCGGTGAGCATCAATGCCAGCTTCTAAATAGACTTGTTAGAAGAACTGATAAGCAAATGACTCTGAGGAGGTCTAGTGAAGCTACCAAGGGGCTCAGGAGAGACTGAAGAGAAAGAGGTTAGTGTCTGCAACCATTGTGCAAACCAAGAGAAGGAAGAGTCTGGCTAACATTCGAGGTTTCACCCAGCTCTAACACACCAGCCCCAGTATGGGCCAGGATAGGCTTTTATTATAAAGAAGCTAACCTTCCTTTGCTGGCTTTCTCATTCTAGCTCACTGATCTGCTCTCAGACTGTTTCTGCCGGTGTCCTTTTTTACCAGTATCAGTTAACTGTTGCCGCTGTAACAAAATAGTGCACAATTACCAGCTTAAAGCAACTTCAACTGACTCTTTTTTAAAATATTGATTTCTTTTTATGGGTATGGGTAGTTTTTGCCACTGGGTATGGTACATGTTCCCTATGCAAGTCTGGTGTCCTTGGAGGTTGCAAGAGGGCATCCGATGTCCTGGAACTGGAGGCATAGGTGACTGTGAGCCATCCTGTGGTTGCTGGGAACTGGTCCTCTAGAAAAAAATCTGTGTTCTTAACCACTGCTCCATTGCTTCAGATGCGCAGTTCATGCTTGTAGAAATATGAGATGAGTCTTAAAGGCTAAAATCAAGGTGTGGACGGAGCCGGGATCCTTCTGGAAGCCCTACTTTGGTGGCTTCCAGCTTAGAGGTGATTGTACTCTTCTGTTTGCTGCCTCTTCACTCCAAACTTTGCCTCCATAGTCATGTGGTCTTCTCGTCTTTGGAGTTTCCTGTCTCCATCTTATAAAGACCCTGTTGTTTTTATTGAGATCAACTAAATAACCAGGATAATTTCATGAATTCATGCCCTTAATTTAACCTATACTCTTGAAGTCTCTTTTAATGCATAAGAATAGCATATTTACAGATTTTATGGTGTATTAAGGTACATGATCATGCGTATGTAGAAGGTATAATATAATATTAAGGTATATTATTCAATAGACCACATTGTCCTGTCTTAGCAAATTACATCTCATCAAGTCAACTTAAAAATGTATAGATGATGATGGTGGTGGTGGTGGTGATGATGATGGCGGTGATGATGATGGTGGTGATGATGATGATGATGGCAGCGGCTAGTGTGAGCGTGTGGTGGGCACAGGCATGGGCGGAGGGCATGAGCACAGAGGCATGCATATGAGGTCAGAGGACAACTTCTAGCTTCTACCTTTACATGGGATGGCACTGAGGTTCCCAGGTTGCCCACCAAGCGCCCTGATCCACTGATCCATCTCACTGGCCCCTCATGTCAACTTTTAAGAATAATTCTCCCCCCTCCCAGGAACAGGGCAGACAAATCCTCACTGATGCTTTCCCACCAGAGATTTTGTATATGGGAAAACAGGTAGATGATCTGGCTGATGGCTGGAGGTATTGCTGAAGTGCACCAGGTAGTGCGATTTGAGCTGGTGATGAGAGTCTATGAAGTGAAAGACTAGAATCCAGTAACACAGAATGCCACTGTAGTAACATGGGAGATTTTCCCAAACCGGTTATGGCATTCAAAACCCTGGCTCCAGGATGCTCCCACGGTTAACAGCCACAGCATTTAGGCCAACGCCGAACTTTTTTTTTTTTAAAATCGTTTTAGCAAGAATTCAAGTGCAACTATGGGTAAAGAGAGCAGTGTTGCTGAGTATGGGGAGGGCCTTCTAACCCTTTCATAGCTGCCTCTTTGCCAGATAAAAACCTAACAGAAGAGAAACGCAAGAATCCAGGCAAAGTCAATACTGAGCTGCGACTATACCATGTCTTACCGCCTGTCACGACCTGCTCCTGCATTTGGCCTGAGAGTGGGGGTTTTATGTTCTAGATAGTGGCTCAAGGAAGCAGTCAGAGTCAGCTCTTGTATGAAAATGCCTGGTCCTCACCACCCACAGCGTCAGGTTTCAGAGCAATGGTGGGAGTTCACGCTGCAAAGGTGGCCGATGCTCTCTTGAAGAAAAGTCAGCCAGCAGAACAGAATGATTGTTTCCCTGACTTCTGGGAAAGTAAGCAACTATCTCCCTGGAAGAAATTCCTGTCCCTCTCTATAAAGAGTGAACATGATCTTCTGTGCTGCGGGGCTGGACAACTTGGACATATATAGGACATATGCCAGGAAAAGGAAGAAGATCCAGCCTGTCACAAAGAATGCTGTGGGCTTGTCATGCACCCTGGGAGCAAAATCCAGGCAGGGAGAAAGGTGAGCTGTGTTGACTGCTAGAGAGTGGTTGGACACCAGCCACAGGGCAGAGAGGTCAGGAGTGTGGGTCAGCCAATTGAGATCATGGGATTTACAAGGAGATACTTTGCCCTTGCCACAGCCCCAATTGGATGATGTGATTTTGACTGAGGCATTTGGTATTTCTGAAACATCCCCCTCACTGCCTACTATGTTAGCTACTTAGGAACATTGCGTGTTAAACATGGCAGGGCTGGAGAGATGGCTCAATGGTCAAGAGTATTGGCTTCTCTCTTCCAGAGGACACAGGTTCGATTCCCAGTATCCACTGAGAGTTTCCCAACTGCCTGTAATTCCAGCTCCAGGGGATCCAACACCCTCAAAGAGATATATGTGCATTCAAAACACCAATGCACATAAAACAAGTATAAATAAAGAAATCATTCTTTAAAAACCAGCATTAACTACCAAGAAATCATCCCAAGAAAGGATGATCATTCCAAGTTAGAAAGGGGACCATGGCCATGAAAGATACTGCATCGTGAAAGATGCAAAGAGACTCACAGTTTTGGCTTCCTTAGTCAAGGAAAGCATTTTCCATAGCCAGTCTTCAGGGGCCAAATCCCAAGATTCGATGACCATAGCTGTATATAGTTAAAAAGGCATCTGTAATTCATCTGAGATAATTGAATTGCCTAGATAGCTTGCTGGCTAGAGAAGGGTTTAACACTGAGACATCTCTACGAACTGGATACATTTCAGACATTCTTTTATTCTTAAAAGTCCTATTTAGAAAGCAGCCCCCCCCCCAGTTGATACTGCTTATAATTAGAAATAGTCTAAGCCATAGGAAAACTCAGGAATCTTAACAGGCACAAACACTTCTCTGAGTGAATCTGCCTCTCGGCCGCCCACTCAGTGGACTGGAAGGGAGCAGGAAAAGGTTGCAGAATAAATATTAAAACAGTACCACCAGCACGCAATGATTCACTCAGTGTGTTTATCTTAGGGTGGCTAAATTAAGTAGAACATCCCAGTGTTGCTCTGTTTCTTTGTTCTAAGAGCGTTCTTTCTCTTCTTTGAGATCAATAACAACAAAAACACCTCTGATCTTCGTTATTGAAAAGGTTCCAATGTGGTCTAGGACTCCTCCTGGGGCTCTGTTCCCTTGTAATTGGGGTGCATGTTTACATCTGTAACATAAAATGTGGGTGGGTATCAGAATAAAGGGCATGGCGTGTCAGGAAGCCGTTTTTATCGTGGATGTATATCGAGTCTCATCTTACAGAGTGTACTCTGAAAGTCTGAATTAAAAATATGTTGGCTCATCAGTCATTTGAGTCTGGAAACATTTAAATAATTGAGCTGCCAACCCGGGCAACTCTACTGAGTGTTCATGACTCTGGCTATGTCCCCTGTCTTCTCTGCGGAGCTGGAAGAGTATCTCAACGCCAACTAAACGAAGCCCACTGGCCTGTATATCAGCTATAGGCCTGGAATAGACATTATCCTAGTATTACCCAGGACATCGGAAGCCTACTACCCACATTCTGCCCCTACCTAGTTAGCTTTTAGCATTGGCATACGTACCTTGGTTCATACATAATTTAGCGACCATCATCTAACCAAACTTCTTAATGAAGACCCTTGTTCCTCGTCCACCTATACGCTGAGTCTAATGTGTCGCACCTCGGGAAGGCTTCTAAACACGTTCTAACTCTAAAGACTCTAAAATTATCTTGCTTCGAAACGATTTGAAAATGTAACAGAAAAAAAAAAAGGTTGGCTTTAGGAAGCTGTGTTATTCATAAAAGTCATTATTATATAACCATCTTTCATTCTGGAACTTCTGCCCTCCGCTGATGTGTTTATACAAAGAATCTGTGCTAAAACAAGCTGATTAGAAGGAGAGGGTCCTATGATGTCAAGTGTCCCCACAGACCAGACTCACTCCACCGCACCACAACGGCAGCCAGCAATTCTGACCCGGTTAATGAGAACAGAACGGGGCCAAGTGCTCTGTCAAAAAGAAGCTCGGGCCCAGACTCCATGTACATGAGCACAGCCGACTGCTGGCTCCCGACCAGTAGACGGCAAGCTCTAGAGGATGCCCAGGTGCCAGCAAGGGCAGCCTAGGAAAGGGCGGGGCTAAAGCTGAAGTCCAGGCTTGCTCCTTGGACTACAACCAAATCTGGGGCTTTTCCTACCCTACTTCTCTGTGGGTGGCAGTGGTACCAGTTTTCACCCAGAAGAGAATGAGTGAGTGTTCAATCTCTGCCAGGCCCTGTGCACTGTTCCATTCCCGATAGAGTGGTTTTGTTGGTTTAAACGCAAAGAGATAGGATTGAATGCTGGTTTGGGTGGGCAACGGGCAGCAACACAGCCTTGTTTCACAAATCCATCCCGATGACATTCACTGAGTGCCGGCAGAGGCTGGGCACAGAGCAGAGGAGGACCAGCCAGGGGTCTGACACAGATGTCAGCGTGGAGCAGAAATACAACACAGATGTCACGTCAGTGGCTCTGATCAAGAATAATGTAACAAGCAAAACAGACAAGTACAGCGTCCAATGACAAGAGTACAGCCATGTTGGTGCTGCTGGTAACAGAACTGGGGTGGAGAGAAGGCCTGCACAGGAAGTGATATCAAATGTACGAGTAAGAGTGTGGAGGAATTGATGGTGTACATCTCTTTTGCTTTGGACTTTTGAGGCAAAGTCTCATATAGCTTAGGTTGGCTTTAAACTCTCCATAGCTTGATAACCTGGGATTCATAATCCTCTGTCTTCCTCCTCCTACATGCTAGAACTATAGATCTGTACTGCCACAGCAGGCTTTATGTCACGCTATAGATTGAGTCTAAGGCCTTTCCTGTGCTGAGCAAGTGCTCTCCAAACCGAGCTTTATAACTCTAGGGCCACGTTTGCTTTTTACATGTCTGTTAGTGTGTGATGTTGGGAATGGAGCCCATGAAAGCACTCCACCGATTTCTACCCTCGTCCCGTGTCAGCTTTTGGAAATGAACGGATGTGGAGGAAATTCCTTGGACATCACGCTTTTAATCTCCCTGTAAACACTTCACGGGCATTCGGAATTTGATCGGACCAATGATTTAGCAAGAACTTAGTCACATAATGTAGGAATCATTTTACGAACATCCAAGCACATTGCATTTACAAGAGTTTTTTCTTTTTCTTTTTCTTTTTCTTTTTCTTTTTCTTTTTCTACTTGAATGTAGTCAAGGTCTTCCACAGGTTAAAATTAAGCTAGCATTAAGTTGTTTAAATGTTTAAGTTTCTCCATGTTGGGTTTTTACAAATGAAGGTACATGGAAGGGGAGATGGTTAATAAGAATCTGCAACTTGCAGGATCTCAAATCCCTTAAGAGATAAGTCGCTGGGTGTGCTTATGAGAGATTATCTTCATTGGGATTTTTTTTAGAGTTATGAAGATGCAGCTTAAAAGTGAGCAGCACCCATCCCTGGGCTTGGGTACTGGACTATATAACAAGGAAGAAGCGGGCTGCGTATCAGTATTCATTGCCCTTTTCTTCCTGCTAGTGGATGCAAGGTTTTTGTATTTAAGGTAGTTTATTCCTAGAGATGATAAATGAGGTGATGGGCAGATGATAGACAGACAGACAGAAGATAGACAGACAGATGACAGATTGATAGATGATAGGTAGGTAGATATAGAGATAATAGATAAATACATGATGATAGATATAGATAGATAAATAGATAGATAGATAGACATACAGATAGATAGATAGATAGACATATAGATAGATAGACATACAGATAGATAGACATACAGATAGATAGATAGATAGATAGATAGATAGATAGATAGACAGACAGACTGATTGACAGATAGACAGACAGATAGATGATAGATAAGTTAATATTAAATGCTTCAAGCCCCTACTGTCTCGGCTAGTACCATGATGTACTATACTTCGAATTATGCTGTTGGTGAGGTATTTTGTCATGGCAACAGATCAGCAATTAAGACAGAAAGATATATCTAACCTTTAAATACAGTTGCTGTTAATGCTGAGTTGAGAGTAGCTTGACTTACTTGAATCAGAAATGAAAAAGAGCCAATACTCTCTAAGAAATGTAGATACCATTTATCTTTCAATCACGCTGGCCTTCCAAGTTCAACCTGGCTGTCTGTCTTCTCTTTCTAGAAAGCTATACATCTTTTCCCTCCTGAGTGGAATGAATGAATATATCCATTCACTGAGCATGTTTATATACACATATAGGAGAGACACAATTTCTTTTCTCAAAGAGATAAATCTCACGAGTCAGAGACTCCTACCAACGGCTTCTTGTACAATATAGGCCATGAATTGGAAACTCTAAAGATGGCAGACAGGCCTCAGAGACAAGTTGTATAGAAAGAAGAAGGATAATTCAAGGATAACCGAAAGGCACAACCTGTGTTAAGAAGGAAGGTGGGTGGCCACTCCAGGGAGTTGACCTATTAAAGACTGGTCCTTATGAGCAGTGTCCTATGAAGCAGAGGATCGATCTCTCTGATAGTCGGGTCTGCATGATGATGCTGGGTGTAAAACTCCCAGTGAACGTGTGCTTCCTTTCTTTAGGTTTCACTTTCTCTAGAGTTGGGTAAGGTTCTAGAGAACAGACCACACAGGGGATCATACCCTGAGAGTCATTCTAGCCAGTCAATGTGTGGGACAAATGGGCAAAACAAGGCTAGCATCCTCTACACAGAAATGAGGCTAAGTTATAACCTGCTCATCTCCATAAAACCTTTTTAGACCTCCTCATCTAAAAACCACACCTCCATTTCGGCTTGGAACACCTGCCGGCACTCTCCATGCCATTCTTCTTGCCTGCAGGAGTGAATATGGAAGCCCTGGATAACTGGGCTAAAGGAAGTGTCGCAGCAAAAAACATTAATGGGTGAAAAATCCGCTAATATTTCAAAACACTCTCGGGCACTTAGATAAGAGTAAGAAACATTACCCTCCATACAAACACGCGTGGCCCACTGACCTAGACTGGAAATGCTGAGAGTCTTTTTCCAGTAGTGAGCATGCACCTTTTCTACTTTACCTGATGGCAGGCAGGCAGCACCGGCAGGGCTGCCATGGAATGTGGGGACAGACAAACGTACATCATAAGAGAACCTGTAAGTGATCTGACATTTTTAGAAACCACAGTGACCTCAGTGAATAGAGCATAAGCCTTGTCCTTTCTTTTAAGGTTCATGTGTTTAAGACAGTTTGTTCCTACAGGTAGATAGATGCTAGATGAGTGACCAAGTGATAGAAGATTAGATAGATAGATAGATAGATAGATAGATAGATAGATAGATAGATAGATAGATGATAGATGACAGACAGATAGATGATTGATAGATAGATAAATAGATGATATATAGAAGAATAAATAAATGATAGTAGATAGATGGGTACATGATAGGTAGAAAAATGATAGATAGATGATAAATAGATAGATGATTGACAGATGATAGATAGATGATAGATGATAGATAGATCGATAGATAGATAGATAGATGATAGATAGGTAGATAGGTAGATGATAGATGATAGATAGATGATAGATTGATGATAGATAGATAGATAGATAGATAGATAGATAGATAGATAGATATTGAACTCTTAAACTACTATCTAAGCTTCAAGAGCTCCCCTGAGTGGTGAGCTTCATTGCTCTCTTTTCCTCTGCACTGGAACCCTCTTACACTCGCTCGCAAATGTCCATGTACTGTGCAATCCACGATGCCATAATTAGCTTTCCAACACTGATTTTATATTAAGGCATGTAAATAACATGGGGGAGGTGAGGCGCTACACTCCTCTCCATTAGTGTCTTAAAATACCAGACTTAAGCAGCCGCAGGCTGACAGACATTTGCTCCAAACACACATTGAAGTCAAAGACCGGCTTTCTCTTCTGAACAATGCGGCCGGGGCTCATTAGGGCTTGTGGGAAGCTCGGGGATGCTTTTATGAATGTAGGACCCTCAGCTTTGGTGGTGAGTTCCTCAAAGGCATCTGCAGCACATGAAAAGTTTTAATGAGTGCAAGACAAACTCAAGAACTGAAGCAATGTAAAACCCAAACTTCTCAAAAGGACCTGTGGGTTTTAATGACTGTGAGACCACTCAGACTTGCAGCTCTTGAGAAAATCAAGTCTACTTTCACATAAATGTCTTTTGTTTAATCGCCCCGCACCAGGACTGCATCCGAAAGAACTGCCACCGTGATTTTTAATTGCTGAGCACAGAGGTTTAATGACTACAATATTCTGTAATAAACTCAACCTCGGCTTGACCATTACATTTTTCAAATGCATTTTGTTTAGGGATTTTCCTCCTACGTTTGCAATTGAAAGACGCTTTGCTGTGTGCCCTCTTCAGACTGTCCTCGCTCGGTTCTAGAATGATCCGGAGTGTGTTTGGTTACCTTCAGTAATGTGAAATCATTTGTCAGACACAGTATTTGGGGGCCGAACTATGTCTCCAATGTCCAATTCACATCTTTAAATTCCTCAGATGTGACCGTGGGAATAAGACCTTTAAAGAGATGATCAGGCTAAGTGATGCTGTTAGGGTGAGCTCCAGTCTGACTGGTGTCCTGGTGTTCAAATTTGTATTCAAAAAGAGACATTAGTGCTGTATGCACAAAGGAAAGACCACAGGCAGGACGGCCATCTACAAACCAGGGAGGGAGGCCTTAGAAGAAAAGCCCCCTCTGAACATGTTTATCACACGTCTCCTAACTTCAGGTCTGTGAGGAAACAATTCTCTGTTATTTACGCCACAGAGCCTGTGGTTTATGCTTGGGCAGCACCAGCAAACTACCACATTAAAACTGTGGCGTAAATAATAATAATTGTGCTCCTTCAGTGCCGAGTTGAAATTATGACTAAAACTGTCTAACTTGTGAGACATTTTGATCCTGGGTTCAGATTAGTTATAGTTATGACTTCTCAGCGCTTAAAACAAAAGACTTCTTGCCCTGGTTTAAGAAAGTCAGAATATTTTTCCCTTTCCAAATATATTTTTCCTGCTTTGAAGGGTCTAGCTCTCAGCTTGTTTATGATATCTTCTTATCTTTTTTAAGTTGGTTTTTGGGAACACTTGGATGCTGTATTTACATTTCCTTCTCCTCACGTTAACTACGTCTTTGCTCCCCAGTATCTCACAAATTCATGAGTTCATTATCTCTTCTTTACACAGACCTCTGTCTGTCTGTCTGTCTGACTCTCTCTCTCTCTCTCTCTCTCTCTCTCACACACACACACACACACACACTCACTCACTCACTTGTTGAATATATATATACATATATGTATATATAGATATATATATATTTAGGGATAATCACTTGAAGTTGGATAATTTATCAGGGGCCCATCCATGAAGGAAATTGATATTCTCTCTCTCTCTCTCTCTCTCTCTCTCTCTCTCTCTCTCTCTCTCTCTCTCTCTCTCCAGCCAGTGAGTGACTGTGTTTCTTCATCTACAGGTGAGCTTATGACATTTCCCGCACCCACACTGGCATGCCAACTGGTGCCATCATTACACAGGCATCATATCTTATTTATGTACTGTGTCTTATTTAGGTGCTCACATTGTCGGAATTTCATGAGTGTAGCCTCCCTGTCATGTCTAAAGCAGGTGTGCTGGTCCCCTGGTCTTAAAATCTTCCTGCCCCTCTTCCAAGATTTTGACTGATCCTTAGGTATGAGTGTTGTGTTGTAGTTGCAGGTGTATTTTTTCTGGGTTGGGCACCCCCTTGGCTGAGCCAGCCATTGATGCGATTTGGGTGGGACGATTAATTGCTTTTCTCCCTTGGCGGCTTGCACAGTGCCTTCCAATGCTACGAGACCCAGTCCTCAGAGAGCAGGCTTCCAGAACACATCCAGCTCAGTTCCTCCAAGCCCTGCATCATGTGTGGTGTCTTCAGCAAATGGGCCTAATCTTCAAGTTTTGGGTGTCACCCAAGGGCAATGTTAGTAGTCTACATTTGGAAGTCTCTTGGAAGCCCCTAACTAATGCCTTGAAAAGAGGTTTTTCACACCTGGCACTGGGGTTTTTGTTACTTAGTCTATAGCTCTGTGTGGCATAATTCCATTTAAATTATATACATGTGTAATTATATATATTATAAAATGTTTCCTGTGACCTTTTAAAATATCCTTCATTTTTTATCTCCCTTTCCTCCCCCACCCCTCGTTGACCCCTCAATGCATCAACTTTAATGAGATTTCCCTATCTGGATTTAAAGAAGAAAAAAGAGGAGGAGGAGAGAGAAAGAGATGGATGACAGATAGATAGATAGAGATAGATAGATAGATAGATAGATAGATAGATAGATAGATAGATAGATAGATAGATAGATCGATCTTGGCAAAAGAGGTTCCATTTTCTCAGAACGAACTATCCTAATATGTGAAGACAGCTGAGTCACTGGGTTAATGAGGTACACTGTGTCTGGATTATAACTTTTAGCACTCGCAGATACACATCATTCTATTGACAATTTTGTTAAGTATCAGTTTATAGACGGGACTACCCTTCCACATCTGTCAATGCCAGGCCCCTTCTGAACAGTGATCTTGTAATTTTAACCATGTATAGAATCAATTATCTTAAGAACAGAAAAGACTTCACGAGATTGTTCTCTGCCAGTAACGTTTAGAATTTGTGCTGATTGCTGGGTTAAACTTTTCCTTTCAGCGACCCTGTGGACGGGATTCTTCAGGGCTGGATGGAAAGGTTGGGTGGAGATGTAGTTAAGAGGTAAAGAGCTTCCCTAGGATGCAAGGCACTTTGGGATTCAAACCCAGCACCAGAGACAACTGCACAACGCTAAGAAAAAAATCTGTTTCTTCCAATATCTCATCAGTTCATTGAACAAGTCCATTAAAAGGCATCAAAGTGTTTTCTTGATAACTCCATATTTATTTATTAACCTAGTCTTACATGCGAACTCATAGGATGTGGGTACAATTGTTGCTTAACAAGTTGCTCCCAAAAAAATATTTTGATAGCACGGAGAGATTAATTAAAGGTAGCAGTTTGCATTGGTGGTATAAACTTTGGAAAATTTTGTCTAATATCGCCCTTTGATTCTATGGACAGAAACAAGTTGCGGAGTGATCTGGGTGATTTGATACAGTTTATAAGTGGTTTTAAGATGTCCATATCATGTTTCACTGCCCCAAATAAAAGCACAGTGGTTTCTTAGAGAAACAAGATGAAAACTCAAATGATATAAAACAGGACTGAGCCTGTTACAGCTCTCTCCCTCCTCCCTCCCTCCTCTCCTCTCTCTCTCTCCCCTCTTTTTGTTTTCTCCTCACCCTCCCTCTTGCCCCTCCCCCCCCTCCCTCCCCCCTCTCCCCTCTCTCTCCTCTCTCTCTCCGCCAAGTAATTTGATTTAAACTTTAACATAGTCATCATGTCTTCCCTTTGTGGCAAAGACAAGATTGTTTTCACACGGATGATGTGAGCCAGGAGCAGCAGTTAGCTGAGCTCACTAGCTGATGAGGAAACATGACTCAATGGTAACAAACATCTTAATTGCTCAGATTAAAAAGAAATCTCCTCTTCCATTTAATAGGATGCAGAAGGCTGGGGTCTCATCCAAACACATGATAACATGTTTCCAAGATTTATGTTCTATTTTAAAGAAGACGCACAAATAAGCCTTTGCCATCAAGTACTACTGAGGGCCTTGGCTTCCAATCTCCTGCTGCTGGACCCATCCTTGTTAGGTTTCAACATTTAACACTCACGGACAAATTTAATTCAGAAAAAAATTACCTAAGACGTCTCATTCTTCCATGTCCGTCTGGGAGTCTTGCAGGATAAAATCTCCCATTTTGCGAATTCCCTCAGCTACTTTTAGGGTGCTTTTCAGTCTTGTCCGGTCAGGGTTCTCAGAATGACACCCTCAGACTTGTGCATGTTACCAGAGCATCCCGGCCCCGGGAGTGAGACCCTTGGCCCTCCTCCTGAGTCTGCTTCCTTTACTCCATAATCCTGACGCCAACAGCCACCCGTGTTTCCTATTTCTGGTGTGTAGTCCTTGTTCAGTCTGGTACCTCAATGTCTACTTTTAACTGAGAGCTAACGAGGCCAAAGACTGGCATTTCCCAAGCACTGAGAGGTCAGCTCCCAATCCCACTCAAGGAGCTGGAGTCCTGCTGTCCAAACAGACTGGCTTCCCCACAGTGACTTCTGGGCTTAATGGCCTTTCTTATGTTACAGATGTGGTTCCCACTCAGCTATATTCCTGTCCTAGTCTAGAGCCTTCTGGGTTCAAGGTTCCAGTGCCAGGTCTTAGTCCTTCCATGATTGACTCTATAAACATTAATTAAATATTCAAGTATTTTGCTCAATTAGTTAAAAGAGACAAATCTATAGAAGTGGGGCTCATTTATCTAGGAAGGACTAAGCAGGCTTTCAACATTTCCAGAAGGCTGGGGTCAGGAGCATTCCCTCCCTGTCTCCTAACCTTATTCTTTTTGTGCTTGAATTCTATGTCACTAGGTTCCTTTTCTTACATGACTTGGTCCCACGGACGCATCTTCTGTCACCCCCTCAGCTGTCATCCCATCCTGATCCCTCCCCATGACAGCTGTGGTTAAGAGAGTAATTCCTGAGTTGAACGGACATTGAATCATTTCTTACATAAGCATGATAAAAAAATAATATCAAACTGAAGACGTTGAACAACTTCATTAAGTACAACACATCATCCCAACCTCTTAAGATCTTCAAGGCTGGAAAACTCTGCCTAAGATTGTCTCATGGATACCTGGAGGTAAAGGTCATGTTTCCTAGGGACATGATCCTCATTAAGTTAGATACTGTTTCTTGACCTTCTCAACCTTTTTCCTCCAGGGATGAGGATACCCAGTCTTTCCTTAAACCCCTGCATCACCCCACCCACTACCAGGCATCTGTGACTCATCCTGTGTGTATAACGCAGGATCTCTGGATATTTTGTTCAATCCCATGAGCTCCTACACAAAGTCCGTTTTCCATCGGTCTCTGCTCATCTCTTGCTCTCTAATGTTCTGTTCCCCATCCACATGGGCTCTCTACGTAGTGAACACCACCTCAACAAGTGACTCTGGTAAAAATTGGTCACCTTTGATATTGAAAGCAAGCACAAAGGATTCTTCCCACGGAAGGCAGCGATCGGCTAGAGGTGCCTTGTATCTCAGATGATTATCTGAGCATGGGTGACGGCAGGCATTTCTGCGGTGCAACCCTGTGCAGTGTGACAGCCACTGTCATGAATTAACTTATTACTTAGTGGAAAAAACGGAGTCAACCTTCTCAATTCACAGGGCTGGAAGGATTGTGGGAGAACGTTCTTTATCACCACAGTCCAGCGGCCTTCTGGCATAGGAGGGACTTGGATCTAAAGGTATACAGAGAGAGTTCCTGTCAGGATAATAGACAGGCAGTGGTTGAAAGAGTCTCAGCCACCATTTCTGAGTCCATTCTTTTATTAAGGCATCCTATGTGTCAGATCTAGGGTTACAAAGAAAAGAAGGGGTGATCGGAAGAAACAGCCCCTACTGAAGCACCTCAGACTCGCTGAAGCCATTTGCATAAACTCTGCCTACTTAGTGTCTCTGGAGATGATGATGGTCGCCTATTGGAATATTCCAAGTATTTTTCAAATCCTATTTTTAATGATGGTTCTTTTTTATTTTTTTAGATTTATTCATTTATTATATATAAGTACACTGTAGCTGTCTTCAGATACACCAGAAGAGGACATCGGATCTCTTTTACAGATGGTTGTGAGCCACCATGTGGTTGCTGGGAATTGAACTCAGGACCTCTGGAAGAGTAGTCAGTGCTCTTAACCACTGAACCATCTCTCCAGCCCTCCAAGTATTTTTCAATCAATCAATAACTGATTGCTAAGCTAATATACTCCCAGGCAAATGTCTGTGGGTGGTGAATCAACAAACTGAGCTCAGAACATTAGCTGGGTAATATCAGGACTAGGCGCTCCGGGTGTCTTGGTGTTTAGAATAATCTGCCTCCTGGTGAATACAGATGTTGTCTGTGGATGCAGACCGGTCTTTAAAGCTCTCTGTTCGCAGGCTCTTGCCAGGGTCCTTGCTTCTGTGATTAAGCACACTGTAAGAGTGCCGCTGTGTTACCTGACAACTTTAAGGTCAGTCCAGAGAATGTAAGCCAGTATCCCGCCAAGCACGAGAGTGAGACAGGGATGGCATTTCTTGCCGGAGATGGTTCTCTCTGCACAGACGACTGCCTGAGGATGGTTGGCAGCAGGCGTTTCTGTAATGCAGCCCCGAGAGATATGACAAGTGCCTTCATTAACGAGATCGCTGCTTAGCAGAAGAAGAAAAAAAAGATCGGCTTGCTCGCTTCGATTCACGGAGATGGAAGTGTCACGGAGGAACGCTCTACCAGCAGTGAACTCATGGGTATCTAAGTGGTCCATTTCCTGGCTATTACAGCAAGAAGAGCTGTCACCTAATTGCATTCAATGACAGGAACAGAAACCTAAGTCACTTCTAAATTCCCTGTGACATCTTTATATCTGAAACAGAAGGACCCAGTATGGTGGGGTTTCTTCCTAATTAAAGTACGCGAATGTTGTCTGCATGTTTTAAGTGCATCAGACTTTGAAAACAAATTCTATTCGTGAAAGCTATTATTTATATATCTTTATGCTTAAACTCTCTGAGGACCCCTTTTTTCCTGTTAAAAGAACTGAACCCTTCAATAAAATCCTGTCAAGATTTCTTATGTCCTTTTGTACCCCTGTCAAATACTTATTTACAACGAATCTTAGTGAAATGAAGTGCTCTTGCTTTTCCAAATAATGTACGCGCTGAGGGAACATCTCAGTAGGTAAAATGCTTGCTGTGTTCAAAGAAACCCCCCCCCCGAGTTCACATCCCCAGCACACATGTAGAGAGTCAGGGGTGACACACAGAACATACAGAATCAGGAAGCTCCCTGGAACTCAACGCCCAACCACTCTTAGCAATGAGTGAGGTTTAAGACTTTGTCTCAAAAATTTGGGTGGGGAGTAAGAGTTGACCTCAGGCCTCCATGCATACAGGCACCAGGGAGTGCATGACGGACACTTGCGTAGATGCAAGAGTTATGAATAAGTAAGTACGTAAATAAATAAAATGCTAAACATTGCCTTATTTGACAGGCAATCTCTCGTCTGGCCCCTATGCCCTGAAATTGTATCATGAGTACCTTCTCACAGCAATGACGCTTCTTAAATAAGAACGGTACTGCCAATGTTTTATCATTTATCTGTCCGCCCCCCCCCCCGTTTCTGAGGGATCAAGGTCATTTCTAAGCGTCCTTTTCCTGTTGTAAATAACATTATGATGAATATCACTGTACCTCCATATCTTATCATTTCATTAACCATAAGTTACAGAAACAAAACTAGTAAAGGAAGGTGAAGGAGACGCTGACAGACATGCTCGTACTAACTGAGTATCCAAACTCACTTTTAGGTGTGGGGCATTGAGCCAGGTTATTCATTTTTCCTCAGATAATGGTTATCTGAGCCTGGCAATTGAATTTCTATTTCTGGTTTTTTTTTTTTTTTCCTCTCTCTCTCTCTGTCTTTCTCCTGCGGCTTGTAATTTTTATTTATGAGCTCAGGCTCAGATGAACACTGCGTGGAAATTGCACGGAGCTAAAGCTAAGATTCCCTTGGATCTCTGTGGAATACTACAGTGTTTTGCCTCAGGACCACTTTCCGAAAGCCTATTTACAATTTATATTTAAAACATACAATTATGCGAATCAGTGGCGTATTGCGTGAGGCTTGTGTGCGGTGCGTCATACTTAAATTGGGTGAACTGTATCTCTCTTTCCAAACATTTACCATTAAAAACATCTTTTAAGTTGCTCGTTGGATTTGCCGTTGGCCGATCTAGACAGGACCAGGGGGTGAAATGTTTGCTGAACTGTCAGGAAGACTTTTGTCAGCATCCTCAGCTACTCTGTCCCACCCCACTACCCCTACCACCTCAAGTCAGGGCTGTTAGCTACAATCCCAGCAGGGGCAGCAGATCCCAGAAGCTAGCTGACCACCCAGCCATTGTAGCCCAGCTCAATGAGTGACCCTAGCTCAAAACTAAAGCAGAGAGCAACTGAAGATACCCAATATTGACTTCTGACCTCCACAAATGCACACATGGGCACATGCACCTTCAGTCACCACACCAAGACTAGTTAGTACTCAGGATGCTGCCACTTGCTATCCCAACCAATGAACCAGCTCAGAATGAGGTCATTGACTGGGCTCCAGTGGTCATGGGGACGGTGACTTGCTGTAAACATCTTCGTGCATCTGGGCCCGTTAGGGGCATTCACAGTTACTACTGTCAAGAGCTGAGGGAGGTACCAGATAACTTTATGCCACAGTGTATGGTAAAAATAGATCACCCAAAACCTAAAATACAGAAACTGACAGAAACTCAGGTTTGGACCATGGCTTTAACGTCTGCTATTCACCTTGGCATCCATTTCCCGGAAGAACCTTCTACATACCATTTAAAAAGAGGCACCCATGTCTGACCCTGTGATTTGTATGACTTTTAAAGTAGAAGGCTTTTGCAGAACACTGAATGTACACTGTCGCCGGAAGTGCTTCTCCCTGAGCTGCCACAGGCTCTCTCACTCCTCAGACCTTCCAGCATCGATCTCCCCTCCTCATTCTGAGTCACCTCCGTGTTTACGTGGGTGACTCATCCTTAATGATCCACATCTCTGTGTTCTCTGAGCCCCCCACACACGCACAGACACCTTAACACCTTAAATTGAATCGTGTCTCTCTTGCCTCGCAAACTCTCATATTGTCGATGTGTTGACTCATTCCCCTCTGACACTTGCAGACTCGTGGTTTCTCCAGCCCACTCACTAAGACCTTGGCGACCTTTTCCTCCCACCAGCTGCCATTCAGGGTCCCTGCCTCATTCTCTACAGCCGATCTCCTTCCTTTACTGCTGCCCTTCAATGATACCAATCCAAGAGGAAATGCAAACACTGGGGATGGGAGACACTATCGTGTCCGCACCTTTCCAGGGACTGCTGGGAAATTCCACACTGTCAGGCTGATAGAACCCCTTTTATGAAAGTTCTGTAGCTGCGAGCCACTTTTAAACATCTGTAAAGCATTGTTGCCCTTCCTTACATGCAACACCTGGGCCTGTCTTCACAGTCACTCATAAGGAATCTTCTCCCACCTCCCAGAGCCCACCTCACATCCTTTGAGCTCCTCTTAACCACATTTCAATCCAAACCCAGCCTTTCAAATCTGTCTTTCAAGATGGTGTCTAAGAATCCCCATTCCTTTGACCAGAATGCACACCAAGACTCCCCTGGTGATGACTGGAATACAACCCAAGTAATTATGTAGGCCCGTGAGGTGAGATGGCTCAGTAAGTAAGACAGTGACCACGCGAGAATGAGAGCGTGAACTTGATCTCCAGCATCCATACGGAAACAAGGCCTCATGGTGCAGGCCGATGGTATTGGGAGCGGGGAGGCAGACGCAGGAAGATCTCTGGGCACTTCTGGTCAGCCAGTCTATGGAAATCAGTGATCTCCGTGTTCAGCAAGCATATACACATACAAACACAAAGACATACAGAGCGATCAACTGAGACCTCAGCGACCAGGTTAGCAGCAGATAGAGACTTCCATGTTGTCTGTCCTGCTTGCCTTTAATTCTGTCTCAGAGAGAAGCTGGCTGCCGTGCTGTGAACGGCTCTGCCTCGTCCCGTGGAGAGGCCCACGTAGCAAGAAGCAGGGTGGCCAAACAGCTGCTGGTGAGGAGCTGTAGTTCTCAGGCCAACAACTCACAGAGGACAGGAGCCAGCCAACAACTACGTTAGTGAGCTTGGAAGCAGAGCCCCTCTATCCGGCCAGCAATGACTGAGGTCCTGGCAGAGGCCTTGACTGCGATCTGGGAGCCTGAGAACCCACCTACAATGTTCCTGGACTCTTGACCCACAGAAATCGTAAGCGGTTTTTTTTTTAAGCAGTTACACGTGGGGGTCATTTGTCACACAGCAACAGAAAATTAATAGACACACCTATGTCTGCTTGCAGTCAGAAGGGGCTTTCCCGCCAGCCCGTCACCTAAGGGAAAAGCCCCTTCCGTTCTCTCTCCCGTTCCCATGACTTCCTTTGCTGCAAAGCAAGCACGTACTGGAGATCTCGCCCGAACGTCTGGGCTCCTTATGAATTTTCATCATGCTTAGCCAACGTGTTCCTCAGCCTACAGGATGTGCTACGTGAGGAGAGGATCCATACTTGCCTGCTTCCCTGCTAGTCCCTCTGCTCTTAACGGCATCTATGAGCAAAGGTGGCCCTTTGACAACTACAGTGACCGGATGGGTCACAGATGAGTGTGAGAATCTTTCTTTCCGACGGAGCCCAATAAAATGTCTCTCTGACGGTATTAAGATTACCTCCTTAACCTGTCTTGAACATGTATATCAAAGTACGCAAAATCTGGTTTAAAATACATAACAGAAGAAATTTGTGAAAAGTTCTTTTTTTTTTTTTTTTTTTTTTTTTTTTTTTTTTTTTTTTTGCCAGCTCTGGGTTTTTTTTCATGGTTTTGCTTTCTAAGAGTTGTGGAACGCACCTGGAATCTTAGCACTTGGAAGCCTGAAACAGAAGAATATAAAGTTTGAGGCTAGCCTTGGGCTATACAGTGAGGTATTGGCAGGGATAGGAGTATGTGTGTGTGGGGGGGGTGTGTGCTTTTCCTGCAAATGAAAGTTTTCCTCTCTTTAGCCAGACCCTCACTGAGCCCCTTCCAGGCAAATTTAAAAAAAGCGTAATGTGCCCACTGTGGTGGTCACCCTTGGGTCTGGGATCACCATGGGTTCTTTCTCTCATTTTGCTCCTCTAGAGAACCCAGACTACTGCGCGAACCTTTCCCTCTTGAAAGAAGCAAGCCTTGCTTAGCATGGCGTTCAGGTTGTGCTCTTTCAAAGCCTGCGTTCTTGTGAAATTGACAACGTGGACATCGTTACGGGCCGTCGGCTCCAACACTTCATGCAAAGAAAGCCTCCTAGATGGGGTTAGGGATTTGGCTCAGTGGTAGAGCGCTTGCCTAGCAAGCACAAGGCCCTGGGTTCGGTCCCCAGCTCCGAAAAAAAAAAAAAAAAGAATAGAAAAGAAAGCCTCCTAGCAGATATTTGCACTGTTAAGTTCCAGGCTCCCCATCCTTTATGAGGGGAAAATGAGGAACCTCAATGAGCGTCAACTCGCACCCGAATATCCACCATCAGAAGAGAAGGAAGGGGAAGATACATCACAAAAAAGCTCAAACTGCTGAACTTGGCTCTGACTTATCCAGCAAAGACCAGGGGGATAGCAAGTCTGGACGCCCATCCCCAGCAGCTCTGAAGCCCCGTACCTGACTGCAGTAGACTGCGTTAGGTTAATTGAGAAAAGCAAATGGTGAGTTCTTTCATGCTCAGGACTCCCCACCGTATGACATTGTCTCTACCCACACTTCCTCCATGTCCCATGTGGCCCTTGGACTTCAGCCTGATGATTTTATACGGAAACCATGTAGGTGCTTCATGGCTCTTCTGCCTCCCCCACACCCCACGGTCAGCATATCAGATCTATCTATCTGAAACAGCTCTCTAATGCTCTGCTACCCAAGAGCCTTCAGTAGATCTCCACTAACTGATTCACTTAAGGGATAGCCTGTGCTTCAAGGCTGTGCACAGCAGGGCTCCAGTGCATCTGTTTGGCATTTTTATTCCCCTCGCCTGAGACTCTAACCAAGCTTAGAATTCCTCTTGGCTCCTTCCTCTCAGTACCTCTCAGTACTCAACCCACCTCTTCTTGACTGGATTGTTTCTTATGACATTAGTGTGAGTGTGTGTGGGGGGGGATTGCACGTGTGTTCATGTATGTACATGTACATGTAGCACATGGAGGCTAGTTTGTCTAGAGAATGTCCGCCTCTGTAGCCCCTCACATCATCATATCCCCACCCTTATAATTATCATTGTCAGTATTATTACTAAGACAGGGTCTCTTACTAACTTTGGAGCTCACTAAGACTAATTCAGCAAGACTAACCGGAAATCCACAAGGATCCCCCGGTCTCCACCTCCCCAGCACTGAGATTACAGACAAACTCTGCTGCTCTTGGCTTTTTCTTTGTAGGTGCTGGGAATCAGCATTCAGTTCCCCAGGCTGTTTAAAAGACACCGATTCCCCAACTCTGAGTTTCTGAGGAACAGACATGGTGTCAGACTTTATGTGCCTTCCCCTCTTCTTGGCACAGGGCTGCCTACATAGTACCCATACATGTGTGTGCAGTGTGGTGTGATATGTGTGGTGTGTGTGGTGTGGTGTGGTGTGTGTGTAGTGCAGTGTGTGTTGTGTGCTGTGTGTGGTGCGGTATATGTTGAGGTGTAGTGTGTGTGGTGTGGTGTGTATTGAGGTGTGGTGTGTATTGAGGTGTGGTGTGTATTGAGGTGTGTGTGTGTATTGAGGTGTGGTGTGTGTGGTGTGGTGTGTATTGAGGTGTGGTGTGTATTGAGGTGTGGTGTGTATTGAGGTGTGGTATGTGTGGTATGGTGTGTATTGAGGTGGTGTGTGTGTGTGATGTGTGTGAGGTGTGGTGTGTGGTGTGGTGTGTGTTGAGGTGTGGTGTGTGTTGAGGGTGTGGTGTGTATTGAGGTGTATGTGTGGTGTGGTGTGTGTGAGGTGTGGTGTGTTGGGTGTGGTGTGTGTGAGGTGTCGTGTGTGTGGTGTGGTGTGTATTGAGGGTGTGGTGTGTGTGGTGTCGTGTGTGTTGGGGTGTCGTGTGTGGTGTGGTGTGTGGGTGAGGTGTGTGTGTGAGATGTCGTGTGTGTGGTGTGGTGTGTATTGAGGGCGTGGTGTGTATTGAGGTGTGGTGTGTATTGAGGTGTCGTGTGTATTGAGGTGTCGTGTGTATTGAGGTGTGGTGTGTATTGAGGTGTGGTGTGTATTGCGGTGTGGATGTGTGGTGTGGTGTGTATTGAGGTGTAGTGTGTATTGAGGTGTGGTGTGTGTGGTGAGTTGTGTATAGTATGTGGAATGTGGTGTGTACTGTGTGTGTGGTGTGGTGTGTGCAGTGTGGTGAGGTGTGAGTGTGATGTGTGTGTGTTGTTGTGTTGTACACATATAGCACGTACCTGTCCTTAAAATTGGGATTCTAATATCAAAAACCTAGCTTCACATCCCAACCTCCCCCCACAAAAGAAAACCATTACCACTCTCATACGGGAAAATCCCAGACTCCGAAAGCTTGTCCGGGGAAGAGCACAAACAAGTCAGTGCTACCCAAGGTTTGGCTGTCTGCTTGTGTGCTGTCGGGTTGTAAGGGGAATTCTATCTTCCATACAGCTATGCAGCCGGATTTTTGTTTTCAAATAAGTTTCAGCTTAGGTTTAAAAAAGAAAAACAGCAAATCTTGTCTCTTTCAACGGAAAGAAGTTTTGAACAAAAAAAGTTGAACGCTAGAAACAAGTTTCTCATCGGGACCAGGTACGTGGTGAGCGACGTAATACTTAATAATGTTAATCAGAGGGAAGCTCCATGAACTTTTGCTTTTATGACACATTTAAGTTTAGGGTTGTTTTTTTTTTTTCAATGAATGTGTTTAGCAAACTCTTTTTCAGTAAGAAAAAAATCTTATGATTTGCAAAATACGTCATCTAGAAAAAGCGTGAGAAGACCTTCCGAGGCGGAGTGCTATGCGGCAGCCTCCTGTCCTGGCTGTCCCCTGGGCGTTATATAACTCAAAGGTAATTAAGAAACTCAGCCTTGGACTGTAAATCCCATCCCACAAAGACTAATCCAGCGTGAAGACATCAAGTGCGCAGATGCTCCAGGTTCCCAGCCAAAATAAAGACCGCAGCCTTGGGATATATACGTCTGCTCTAATCCTGCCGGACATCAATTTAGAAGGATTCAGCTTAGCCAAGGACATTGGCTTTCTCTGACATATCTCCTTCCAGAAAAGTGACTATACTGTATTGGCTGAACACAGTAACTCTAAACGTCCCTAAAAACTTTTCTTTTTAAACATTTGTTCACAGACTGGAACATGGACTTTTCCTCCTCTAAATTGAAAACAAATGTCCACTTAGTAAGACTTAATGTACTTAGGAATCAATTGTCTTCTGAAAACAGTTTATCCCAAAAGGAAAAGGATTTTTATTTAACAAAGCAGTGGAGTCACACAGTTTTAATAGAATGGAGGATAAATAAACATTAAGTCGTTTAAAAACAAGAATTAATGTAAGAGTTCTTCCTAAGTTCTACGGAACTTGACAAGAGAGAAATGCTCACAACGGACACGCTGGTTTTTCTGTTTTCAGTAGAAGTCGGTAGGTACCAACATCAAGTTCCTGGCGGTGTGTTTAATTGGTGTGGCTTCGGCGCCATCTTGTGCCCAAAGTTCAAACAGCAGCAAAGAAGGTCCCTACCCCCCCCATTTTTAATACCTTGAAAACTTTTTCTAAAAATGTCTTATTGCAGTGAATATAAAGAAAAAAATCATCAGTGTACAACCTTCCTGTGATGTGACTCTAGAAACTTAAGACCAGACCTGGGGCCAAAAAATACCATGTATTGGACTGACCCAGGGCTCCAACTGCATATGTAGCAGAGAATAGCCTTGTTGGGGCACCAGTGGAAGGGGAAGCCCTTGGTCCTGCCAAGGTTGGACCCGAAGTTCAGGAGAATATGTGGGGGGGCAGTAAGGAGGATGTATGGGGGGAATACCCATATGAGGGAGGGGGAGGAGAGGGGATGGGGGCTTATGGACAGAAAACCAGGAAGGGGAATAACGTTTGAAATGTAAGTAAAGAAATATATCTAGTAAAAAATGTTAAAAAAAATATCATGTATGACAGATAAAACAAGACCACAGGAAGAGAGGACTAACTAAATGGTTTTAACTGGTGTATGTGTGTGTGTGTGTGTGTGGTGTGCGTGCGTGCGCGTGCGTGTGCTGTGTAGACACATAGTATGAGGTCAACTGCTAGAACAGAAATAAACATCTGGAATAGCCAGTGCATGGTCTTCTCAGGCTTTCTTGAGTACTACTACAGTAGGGGTTCTATATTGTTTGAAAAACATTCACACCAGATTTCCAGTGCAACCAACTCAGAAGCACTACTTTTGTACCAATACACACAGAGAGAGAGAGAGAGAGAGAGAGAGAGAGAGAGAGAGAGAGAGAGAGAGAGAGACAGAGACAGAGGCAGAGGCAGGAGAGACAGAGAAAGAGAAACAATTTGAAAATTTTAAGATATCTGGAAAATCTTCTTAGGAATACCGGCAAGCAATTCAACCTACAGAAAAAGCAAGCAAGCATAAGGAAAAATAAATGTAGTTACAATTTTAAAATCTAATTGAATCTCTGGTGCTCGTATGTTGACTGCTGTACAAAACCACTGACATTGCTAAAGGAAAATGCCTTAAACCTAAACTTTTCAGGTGCACAGAAAACAGACCCGAAAGCCCTTTGTCCTCTGCAGAGGATCATTGTATGATCTTGAATGTGGCTTCCTTTTAATCAGTAAAATGTAGCAAGAGGAACATGCTGTCGCCATGGGACCATGTCTCACAGGGGACTCTCCTTCTTGAGTTGAGGAAGGGAAATTGAAAAGCAAACCCAAACAAAATGAAACCACACACACACACACACACACACACACACACACACACACACACACACACACACACACACACTCACACACACACACACACACACACACACACACACACACACACACACACACACACACACACACACACACACACACACACACACACACTCACACACACACACCACACCACACACACACAAACCACACACACACACACACCATACACACACACACACACACACACACACACACACACACACACACACACACACACACACACACGAACTTTCCAGCTTCAGCTCCTTGGTTTTAGCTGATTTTACAAACCTCTAAGCACTGAGTACTTGGGCTACAACCTTGAGCCTGCACAGATGTCTCTAAAGGTGACCTTTTTACCTCAGCACCTGGAAACCTACACTCAACGTCTCCACTAACACCATTTTCTGGGCTGTTCAGATTGGTTTTGCATATGCAGGGCACGAATTACCTTGCCTTTAATTACTGTTCTTGCCTGGGTTCTGGCTCAGTGGATAAAGCGCTTGCCATGCAAGCCTAACACCCGAAATGAACACTGAAGCGGAGAAAAACTCTACAAAATTGTCCTTTAGCCCCCACGTGCACACTTGTTCCCAACATGCATATGTTACACATATAATGATGATGGTGATGAAGGTGGTGCTATTGATAATAATAATAATAATAATCGTAACAGTAATAATAATAATAATACTATCTGCCTGTTGACTAAACTTTTTTAAATCCATGTCCTTTGCTGTTGTCTGACAGGCCTGGTTATTAATCGGCCATCTGAGGATGCTGGGAAACCCTCATGTAGTTTGACTTAGTCCTCATCTCACAGTTTCTGCTGCCTCAAACCTCTTCAATCCACAGACCTTGCATACAAATCTAAGAAAGTTCCAAGCAGGCTGCCACCAAGCAGAGCCTCTACGTGAGAAAGAAAGCAGGACTCTGCTTTCTTGCCCAGGACTTGAGGAAATCCTCAGCAAGAGCCCAGATGGATGGTGTCCAGGTTCCTGACCCAGAAAAAGTGACTCGAGTTAGTTACCACAAGAGTGGCAACTTATCCCGCAGTAATTGAAACAAACAAACAAAAACACGAAATGTCCACTTGTCCATTAAATAAAATTCACAACTTAGACCCCTTCTGGGCCTCTGAGTTCGGTTAAAGAGATGTTCTGGGATGGTGTGCCCCATGCAGAGATCAGAAAGGCAGGGAGAGCTGAACACCGTCTCAGGGGCACAAAGGAAAAACAGATAGGCGATTAACTTCAGCAGGAGAACAAGTGGGGATACAGGCAGGAAAACAAACAGACAGACAGACAAACAAAAAACCCACAGCCCGCAAACCAACACAGGGGGATGAACTGGAGAGGGAATGTTTGGACAGGAATATTTGCAAGCTACAGAAAACCTAAATCAAGAACACTTAACCAAAAGGACAAGAAGGCAAATAAATACCAAGGGGCGAGGAATGTGTGCATTCACAAAACCACAGTTGGGGGGCAGGGCGGCCTCTGGCTTAGCTGCATTCAACTGAAAACTCCGCTTGCCTCTTGTCCCCATTCAATAGGCTCTCCCATCATATATTAGAAATGACAATCTATAACCAGACAAGAAGCTCCTTTGTCAGAAGCCCCGGATATTTGAACTAACACACACACACACACACACACACACACACACACACACACACACACACACACACACACACACACACACACACACACACACACACACACACACACACACACACACACACACACACACACACACACACACACACACACACAGACAGACACACACACAGAGACACACACACACAGACACATATACACACTCACACTTACACACGCTCACACACACATACACACTTACACACACTCACACTCACACACACTCACACCCACGCACACCTAAAAACACTGAAAACCCAAAAAATGCACTTTTGCTCGAGGTACTAGACATAAATACAAAACCAAGAAAGCGTAATGGTAGATCGTTCTATAAACATCCTAATTACATGGTTCCCTCCCCCACTTCTTTCACCCTATGTAATAAAATAGCACAGGCTTGTTGCGGTTTGATAAATGGGTGGACTTGTAAGTAACAATCCAAAGGAAAGGTAGTAGAAAAAAAAATCTAATATCTTCTATGCAGAGACTCCCATATTGGAAACATTAATTCTCCAAGATTATAAGTCGTGTTAGAAAGCCTACCATTAAAAATAGTATGAAAGTCAGGACGGCAGTGAAAAATAGCTAATTTCAAGGCAGAGGCAGGGAAAGCAGAAATGACCTGAAGAATTAAAGAAGTGTTTTGTAACGTGATGGAGCTTAGCAACGGGGTTCAGCAGCCGGCTTGCGAGGAACTCTCAATAGCCAGCCGAGGATGCGCCAATTTCAGCAACATAACACACACGACGGCGGTGGGTCATAATGTATAGGATAAAATAGATAGCTATGAGCTCGTATGGATACAAGTAAGTCAGAATAAAGAGGTCGTTTGTCCTTAGAAGAGAATTCCAGTCCATACATGCAAAGGAACCATAGAAATTGAAAGGCCAATCTAGCGAACGCCATGGTAACTGTCGCCACGAAAGAATCACTGAAAGCCATTAGTAGCTAATTGGGTACGTTCCCCTCAGACCTGTAGATTAGTTCTTAGCGTTTCATCAATGTTCCTTTCCCGGGTTTCGATAATTGCGCTGTGGCTTAATAAGATGTTATCACGTGGGAAGCCAGGAAAGGGTCCACGAAACTCCACAGGTTCATTGCTCAGCAGTTAATGCTTAACTCGTTGTAATTTTGAAAATTAGAGAAATACGGGGGAGAAAAACCCAAGGACAAGAAAGCCTTCCTCTTCAGGTCTTGGGGGGTCATTCAAAGCCATCTCCTGCACCCGGATCTTGGGTTTAGCGGGTCAGAGTAGTTCAAATGAGAGGCAGAGTAGTCGCCTTTCTAGAACAAAGGGGGATATGCTCTATCTTCTCTGGTATGAGCACCGCGCTCCAGCCACCACCATCAAGCTGGGCACTCAGGTCTGCGTGGCACAGACCTGTGAACACGCCACTCGGAAGCCGGAGCATCCCAAGTTGGAGACGACATAGTGGGTGTGTCTTTAAAAGAAGAAATAGAGCCACCGATACGAAGTTAATGGGAGGGCATTTCCTTGGTGCTTCAGTCGAACCAACAGCCACATCCCTTCTGGATATAAGGACAAATCGTAGCTTTAAAATTTCAGCTGCAGGGCTGGAGAGATGAGTCCCTGGTTCAGGACACTTAGGCTACTCTTGCGAAAAACGGTAGCTGGATTTTTTTTTCCTGCACCAGGATTGCGTGGCTCACAAATACCTGCAATTCCAGCTCCAAGGGGTGTACTGTCCTCTGCTGGCCTCTGCCCTCACCATCACATACATGTGTACACACGCATAAACATAAAACAAGTTTTAGGGGTGCGGAAAAAGGAAGTCTGGTCAAAAGAAAAAAAATTTAGCTACACAGCGCTTTTACTACGAGTTTTCACATTCTTTTTTTATTTTATTTATTTACTTTACGTGGCCCTCACTGCCCCACTCTCAATCAACCCTTCCCAAAAGTCTTCCCCCACTCCCCCTCTCTTTCTCCTTTTCCACTTCAAGTCTCTGAGAGGCTAGGCGTGTCCTCTCTCACTGAGGAAGCCCAACTGGAACATATCCCACGTACAGACAACAGCATTTGGAATAGCTCCACCTAGTGCTATCCCATGTCAAAAAATCTGAGAAATGAAAGTCACAAGCACATGTAGCCATGCATAGTATTGTGTGTGCATGCATGCGTGTGTGTGTGTGTGTGTGTGTGTGTGTGCGTGTGTGTGTGCATGTGTGTGTGTGTATGTGTGGGTGTATGTATGTGTATATGTGTGCGCGTGTGTGTGTATGTGTGTGTGTGTGCGTGTGTGTATGCGTGTGTGTATGTGTGTGTATGTGTGTGTATGTGTGTATGTGTGTGTGTATTGTGTGTGTGCATGTGTGTGTGTGTATGTGTGTGTGTGTGTGTGTATGTGTGTGTGTGCTATCAGCTCATTTGAAGCAGCTATGAACTAATACTAAATTACTCTGATATCAAGAAGTATAGATCCCCCTCCTGTCTCATGGAGGTCTTGTTCCACACCCAACCTCCCCAGCTATCAGTTGAGCACCAGCTCTTGTATTTTTTCCCCATTCCTGATATCAATTATCACCCTTTCAACCCCTTCAGATTTCTCTTTGAGTTGCTTCATGGTCCCCAAAGTGAAGTCTTAAGGTGCATTTATACGACACCTACATCATCTGCAATGAGTACGGTCAAGCTACAGACGCAAATTAATACCTAAAACTCAAACAAGAGGACCACCCAGATAGACGGACTCCCCATGCCGAGCTGGACACATCAGGTTGCAAAGCACATTTGTATATAATCTAAAAATATATATAGAGAGAGAATGTAGATACACGGAAGAATTTCCAGATATACTGTCCACATACCTGGAAGGCTTGGAAACCAGAGACTAGGCTGAAAGACTTTTGAGATGGAATGCGTAATACTGGGAATAGACCAAACTGTGCCAGGCTCGCAAATTATTTCCTGCCTGTGGGCTTCATACCAGCAAAGTTTATTTCCCGGTTGCACCAGGTATATTGTGGGCCAGACTACTCCCTAAGGAAATGGTCTGTATGCGATACCTCAGAGTCAGGCCAACGGACGCTCTATTCGTGTACAGATGTCCTGTCCTAAACCTGTGATCTCTTCAGTGGATAAGGGAAGTCAGAACTGTACACAAACTTTTGGTTATCACAGCCCCTAGAAGACACAGGTTTCCGTTTGAGTCTGCCGGTGGAATGGACCACACAGCCTCACAGAACCGAAAGGGAGGCAGGAAAGGGTGATCCTTTCCCATGGACACAGATGTGTGCTACATGGTCCTATTAGGGAGGCGTTCGGAGGATTAGGACAGAGGAAAACATTCTCTAGGGACAAAGGCACCTGACGACAGTAGAGAAAGCAGCAGCGTGGGCAGATGCCAGAACAACTCTGCAGCACTGATTCACAAGATCCAAAATGGGCACTGTGAAGATTCTATAGGGACCTTTGGATACTTGTGAATAACCACTATCTCGTAGTAGCAGTTGTAGTAGCAGTTCTTGTCTGCTTATAGCAGAGTTTGGGGTGCCAGATATCTACTCCACTCTTATAGAGTACAAGGAACACGCCAGGCTAGAGGTATAGCCGTTCTATAAAAAAAAAAAAAAAATGAGAATGCAAAAGCATATCAAATATGGAAAAATATTATCTGAAAATAGCAGAAACATCTGAGAAATCAGAGGCACAATTCTGCCAGTATTCATAGCTGTCTGTGTTTAACATGTGTAAGTGTACTGCCTCCTAGCAGCCCTCACACCTTACCACAGGAGAGAGGGATGAGGGAAAGAGATTTCCTTCCCAAACATAGCCTCACAGCTCTGCACCAAGTCCCTCTCACTCAGCAGGAGGCTACAACCAGCCTGAGGCAGCAGCAGGTTCAGGCTTCTATGTCCATCCTCCCAGACCGCCTGGGAGCTTAAGGACAACCAGGTGAATGATCCCCACAATTGCCACAGCCTCAAAGCACAGGCGCCAAAATTGTATGACTAGATTACAGTCTAAAAAAGTGGCTCTACAATCTCACTGATTCCCTTGACCTTGGTCATGGTCCTACGATATAAAACCTTTTAGAGCCCATTTAACACAGGTAAAGTAAAAAATAAGCCATCCTTGGCACAGGACCTAGAACTCAGCATCTAAACTCCAAATGTTCCATTCGCTACCGGGATCTTTTGTGTGACTGACCAAGAAGGACGCACTTGGGTACCCTAGCTCCTTGAGAGTCACGATAAAGGGAAGTACACAACGACAGAAAAGAAATGTTTAAGGTATAAAGAGAAAGAAGGCTAGGAAGATGACTCAGGGTAGAACATTTACCTAGGAGCTGTGAAACCCTAATTTCAATTCTTAGCACACTGAAAACAAAAGGCCATCTTTCAGGTCAGGGAGACAGCTCTGTGGGATGAAATATTTATGTGCAAGCATGATGACTTGAATTCAAATCTCTAGCACCTGTATAAAATCAAAATCAAGGCTTGAAGGAACATAAGCGCAGTGCTGAGGGGACAGAAAGAGGTGGAGCCCAGGGTCTCCGTGGCCCCCAGCCTGAGCTTCAGCCAGGTTCAGTGAGAGATTTTATCTCTAAATCAACATGGAAAGCCAGCAAGGAGTACATCTGACCCGGGTTTCCATGCTCATGCACACGTATGGATACATGCACATGTATGCCCATGAACACACACACACCCAGAGAGAGCGAGAGAGAGAGAGAGAGAGAGACAGACAGACAGACACAGACACAGAGAGACACAGACATACACACACAGAGACAGAGACAGAGACACACACAGAGAGACAGAGACAGAGGCAGAGACACACAGACATACACAGAGAGACAGAGACACACACAAAGACAGAGACAGAGGCAGAGACACACAGAGACGCACGCGCGCACACACACATGTGCGCGCGCACACACACACACGGAGAGAGAGAAAGAGAGAGAGAGACAGAGACAGAGAGACAGAGAGACAGAGACACAGAGACACAGACAGAGACACAGACACAGAGAGACACAGACATACACACAGAGACAGAGACAGAGACACACAGAGACGCGCACACACACACACACACACACAGACAGAGAGAGAGAGAGAGAGAGAGAGAGAGAGAGAGAGAGAGAGAGACTGCATGGTTGCTATTATGCAAAGAGATGTATAGTACCTATTTCCAAGTATCCCTTGTGGTACTGAAGGAGCAGCAAGAATGGCTACAATCTTTCTAAATGTGAGGGCTGAAGCCTCCTTAATCTTTACAAAACCCCATTCCTCTCACTCCCCTACCCCCCTCCAAGAATATTCAGAACTCTAGCGTATCCAAGCCACATGCTGATAGGTCAAAAGTTGAACACAGCCAACCATGAAGAGGGAAGGTCATGCTTCACCTCGCCAATGTGTGTGTCCTGGCAAGGTTCGAGGGAAGCTGTGGAGGGAAGCCGCCCCCTGAAGCAAACAGGCATTTGGAAAATGGAGGACCAAGCCGGAAACAGTGAGAGCTATGAGAAGAAACATGCCTGCTTTTTCACTCTAGAGAGTGAAAAACTGGAGAGAGAGGGAAGCCGGAGTTGTGCCCGTTATGTAGCTCTCTGTGGCGCTCATAAACAAATACCCCAAAACCACAACTGCTGCTTTCAGAATGACTCCAGGGACTTGGGGACCGGAATTGCTCCACAGTGGTGCATAGAGTTAGAGAATTTGAGAAGAGAAAGTGGTAGTGTGACAGGAGTGAAAGCCAGTCTGGCAAAGAGGCAACATGGCCACCGTGGGGAGATAGGAGGGACCGAACAGAGTGCCTGGCTGTGCTTAACAGTTCAGGTTGTCCACAAAACACAACATAGAATCACAAGGAGGGACTGTCTAGATCCCATTAGCCTTCCAGGATGCCTGTGAGGAATCGTCTTAATTGGGCTAATTAAGGTAGAGGGCCTGCCCATTGAGGGCGGCACCATTCCCTAGGCAGGAAATGCTGAGGTATAAGAGTGGAGAAATGGGGCTGAGCGTCTCTTCTCGTTCTGCTGCTGTCTGTGGCTATGACTAGATGTCTGAGTCCCTGCTGCCTGCAACTTCAGCTCCCTCTCTCTAGTGGACCATAACCTGGAGTCATGAGCTATAAGAAATCTTTTCTACCCTTAAGTTGCATTTGTCAGGTTATCTTGTCAAAGGAACAGAAAAGAAATGAAGACTGTGGGTAAAAGCTCAAGAGTGGTAATCCAAGAACACATAACACAGGGAAGCTGGGATCCTGTCCAGACATTTCTGAGACAACTGGTAAATGTGAATACTGAATCTGCGATGGATTCGTGTTAAAGTTTTTAGCACTAGAATGGCATTGTGGCTCTTTCTCTTTTTTTTTTTTCTTTTAACCCTTATAGTATTAAACTATTTACAGGAAAATCCATACGATATCTGGAATTTGCTTTGTGGTATTCCAAAATGGGGGCAGTGAACCAGAGGAGTCCAAAAGAGAAATCTTGGGCCACAAGTTGGGAACAATTGTAGCTTAGAGGATCATTCTAGAACTCTATCTACTTTGGGTTATTTTCAGTACTAAGAACTTAAGCTTAAAAATAAAAGTCTGAAGTGCTTGCGGTGTAACTATAGTTTCTACCACATCCACATCCTTTCCTCTCAGCTTCTAGAAGCAGTGTTGTTCCCCATCCCTTTCTCTGGGAACCACCCCACTTCATTTGGTTTTCTTGGGCAACACTAGAGTTTCTAACCAATTAGCCGTGTGATCTAACCACAGCCACCATAGCCCTTCTGTGGGATTTTACGTGGGAGGGACAAAAGGGAACTTCTGTCTTTTTCTCTGGGATGCCCCAGTAAGATGGCTGGGATCTGGGGACACCCAGAGCCAGGGGATCTGGGGGTAGAGATAGGGCAGGGGCAGGAGAAGGCTAACAGTGAGGTGAGAATGCTGTCCAACTGAGTCCCTGGATTCCTTGAACTCCTGATCCTCTCTGTGAGCTGGGAGTAGGTGTAGACTACCCACACAGAACTACAGGCTCCAGCAACTTTAAAGATGAACCAAGAAGAGCTGGGGATTTAGCTCAGTGGTAGAGCGCTTGCCTAGCAAGCGCATGGCCCTGGGTTCGGTCCCCAGCTCTGAAAAAAAGAAAAAAAGAAAAAAAAAGAGATGAGCCAAGAAGAGCACCCCTGGATTATCCACGTAGCCTCAAGAAATTAGGAGACTCCTTTTGAGAAGAAGGTAAGGCCAGTGTCAGAGAGAGGAAAGGGGCCACAAGGCCACTTAGAATATGAAAGAAGCAGCCCGAGGCAGTTAGACACCGACTGTCAACTTGATTTGATCTACAGTCACCTAGGAAGAAAGCCTGTAGACACACACCTCTGAAAGACGATCCGTATTGGATTAGCCTTTAAGCTTGCCAGAGAGGGATGATTTCAGTTGGGTTTCCTGAAGTAGGACAAAACACCTTAACTGTGGATGGCGCCATTCTGTGGGCCAGGATCCTGGGCCGAATCCAAAGGATAAACTGGGCGCAGGTGGGCATCACCTGTGCTTGTTTTTACTGCAGGTGCGGCTCCACCAGCTGCTTCCAGCACCTGCCGCTGTGCATTCTCCGTAATGATGGCAGGTGCTCAGGAGCCCTGAGCCAAAGCGAGCTGTCCCTTAAAGCCACCCCTGTTGAGGTAGGTTTTTGTCACTGCACCTAGAAAAGTAGCTAATGTTGGAGCAAGGCTGAGGAATGTGACGGACTTGACAGATGGAAAAGAGCAAGGGAAGCTCCCCGGGACCTTCGGAAAAGAATATAGACCTGCTCATCCTGCTTCCAGAATGTTCCATCTCTGTCACAGTAAGAGGAGGAGTCACAACGGTTGAGTGATCCACGATGGCTGCCTTGGAGAGCACACAGGCCTTGTATGAACTCAGCATCTCCTCCCGATGTCTAATAAATAAATGCCCCATACTCCCTTGTGTTCAGTGTGAACTGCCAATGTTCACACCAAACCCACCTCGCCTAAACCCTTCACTGGGCGACAACTATATCCTTCCATAACTTCAGGCCAGCACCTCGGAGCCATGCTAAGCCGCAGCTCCCCACTGACGAGCATGTCGATTCCACCTTCTTTTACCCCACGTCGGTGTCCATTCCTCAATATGGTCATCCCTGCCGCGTGTCCTGAGCCTGGAGCACAAGAACGGCCTCAGCATCCTCACTCTCCCCTGCCCACACCTTTCTACTTACAGCATAGCGGGCAAGCGGATCCTTCGCAGTCTGGAGTAGAGCCTTCTAGCTCTTCAGGACGTGCGAGCTGAAGTGGGGATCCATAGGCTCTCCTCCACCACGCCTCTCCTCAGATGGCCCTGCAGCAACTGCACTGACCAATGCGGTCCCCATGTCTGGGTCTCTCTGACCCTGCTCTTCCTGGAAATGTTCTGTCTCTGCCGACTGCCTGTTCTCAGTCCGTTCACTATCCTGGTTTCAAAGCAGAGACCCTGAACATTCCTGTACAAGCCCTGCCTCCTCTTGGCACTCTCAGGCTCTTTCTAGAACACTCACCACTCCCTAGCAGATTACAGCCTGTCCTTAAACAACGATCTTTAGTCTGTATTGTTGTCTTCCTCCTGGACCGTGGGGACGGGGAATCCGGTCTCAGTTTGCCTTTTGATCTCTCCTGATAAACCCAGAACAAGGCCCACCGCCCATCCTCTAGTAGGTGCTCATTAAACCTGAGCAGAGTGGGAGAATGAATATATGAAAGTCCTCTCCGGTTAGCACTGGCAACCAGAAAATGCCTCATGCACCTCTACTGAGCTGAGCTGTCATTTTAGCTTAGAGGACCCTGCCAATACGGATTGATGTGTTACACCGCAGTCCCTTGTAGAAACAGGAGCATCCCTGCCTGATTGTGTCTCCTGTGCATGTGTTTTAAAAAGAAAATAGCCCATCGATACGATTCCCATTACACCTCCCACACAGGAGGGCTTTGTTGTGCTAGGTTTGCAGCTGTTATTTTTAGGACCCGTTATTGTCTGTGACTTTGCCACTTAGATTCTGCCAAAGCCCCCACTTCTGATCAACAGCCCTTCCGAGAATCCTGTCTGGCAGGCCTTGGCACTTGCCGGGCACCTGCCCACGGCTGAACCCCAAAATGGTCCAAGCACAGCAAGTGATCTCGACAGCACAGCCCCAGGCACGGCCTTGTAAGCCCTGCATTCACCCCTTGCTTCTTATCTGTTTTGTGTAGAGAAATTTTAAAGACAGACTTCTGCGGCTCATGACTAGAATCCTAGCACTTGGGAGGCTGAAGCAGGGGGATTGCTGCAAGTTTGAGGCCAACCTAGTCAGCATAGGGAATGACGAGCCAACATAAGTTACAGAGTGTGACCTTGCCTCAAACAAAAAAACAAAATAAATTTAAATGTAGAGAATTTCCCATTTCATGAGTTCTCATAAACTTACACAAGATTTTTTAAAGAGGACTATCAGAGGGCTCTATAATTAGAGAGTAAAAATATATAAAACCAGTGATCATATTAGAACTATTATTCATTTACCTCAAATATTGTCTGTGTGAGTGTATGTTTTAGATTAAAAACTAAAATTAATTAATTTCAATAAACTGAGTTTGAGTTTTCCTGACTTACTAGAAATGAAATTTCATGAACAAACATAATTTAATGTTTGGGGCAAATGTTGATAATGGATGACCATGATTCCGACTTTGATGAAATTTTACCAATTTCTAAAATACAAAAAGAAAGAGGAAGAGGAGGAAGAAGAAAGGAAGGGAGAGGGAGAGGGAGAGGGAGAGGGAGAGGAGGGAGGGAGAGGGAGAGGGAGAGGGAGAGGGAGAGGAGAGGAGAGGGAGAGAGAGAGAGAGAGACCAGCAAGGTGGCCCAGGCTCTGGACTCCAAGGCTCCCAGGAGCCTCAGTGAAAGCTGGTCTCTTCTAATGTGTTCTCTGACCTTCACATGCAAGCTGAAGCCTGTGCATACCACATACACATACAACACACACACACACATACACACATACAACACACACACATACACACATACAAAACACACACACACATACACACA
This sequence comes from Rattus rattus, assembly GCF_011064425.1. Classification (NCBI taxonomy): domain Eukaryota; kingdom Metazoa; phylum Chordata; class Mammalia; order Rodentia; family Muridae; genus Rattus; species Rattus rattus. Next base: position 223,752,694 of record NC_046155.1, on the reverse strand, counting down.
TACAAAACACACACATACACACATACAAAACACACACAAACAACACACACATACACACATACAACACACACACACAATTTTTAAAACTAAGCACTACATTTAAACGAAATGAAACTTCAGACTCTTTACTTTTCCCTCTTTTAAAAGTTATCTCATTTTATTTATTATTACTCTATGTGTATGCCTGGGGTGTGTGTGTGTTTGTGTCTGTTGTGTATGTGTATTGTGTGTGTCTATGAGTGATGTCAGTTATGTACATGTCTCTGTGTGTGTCTATGTCTGTAGTATGTATATGTGTGTGTTGTATATCTGTGTGTGTGCTGTGTATGTAATGTGTGTTGTGTGTGTCTCTGTGTGTCTGAGTGTTGTGTGCATGTCTGTGTGTCTATGGTGTGTGTCTGTGTGGTATGTGTGTTGTGTGTGTTGTTGAATGTGTGTGTGTGTGTCACTGTTGGCACCACCTTTTATTTTTCTAGCTACTCCTTGGCTCTTAGAAAAAAATGTAGATAATATCTTAACTGTGTTCTTTATTTTCTCCTTTTGCAGTCAGTGACATGAACTGCACTGTGCAGACTGGAACACAACTATTAACTGGGGAAACTCAGATGGGCATGCGATCAAGTACAGAGGTCATGCCAGCACCATGGAGCAGTGCTGCCACTGAGGCCACACAACCACAGAGGGACAAAGAGACTCTCACGGGAAGGAGCAACGGCCTCACTAGGATTTACAAGACTGAGGTCTGGCAGACAGCTCTCCCTGTCAGCCTGACTGCTCTGTGAGAGCATTTCCAGAGAGATTTAATTGAGGATGGAGGACTCACTCTGAGTGTGAGAGGCTATCCCATGGGCCATGTTTCTAAGTAGAATGAGAAAGCTGGTCTTCTTTCTCACACACCCAGATGTGTGCGGCTAACAGCTATGGCTTCCCTGTCGTGATGGACCATTCCCTCTGACCATAAGCCAGAATAAACCAACTCCTGCCTAAGTTGCTTCTTGTCAGACAATTTCAGCAGCAACAAGAAAAGTAATCAATCAATCCATGGTGCCATGGGAGGGCAGTCGGGAGCACAGGGTGTGACAGACGTTCAAGGGAGGGAAACTGTCCTTCAGAGAGCCAGCTCCTTCGTTCAGTGCAGCCCTGCATTTCCTCAGGCCCTTGAGCCTGTGGTTAAAGGTTCAGTCACACTAGGTAACCTAGCTCTCCCCAGCTCCCGACCCCATTTACTGCTGCAGGCCTCCTGTACCACAAACCTTCTTCCTGCCTTCAGTTCCCTCAGAGGTCGCTGCTTTGAAGGCCATCCGATGCCCCGTATGTGTAACCATTAGTACTGTGGAAATGTGGAGACCATGAACGATTGACACAGAACCGGTGCCCCCTATTATCATGAGGGAGCTACTGAGAGTCCTGAGCAGAGAGTAAGAGAAGGCGTTCACCTGCAGTCAGCCCACAGCAGCCCTGCCCACCCATCTCAGGTTAGCCCTGCAGCTCCTATCTCCTAAGCTTGCTTGGTGTCTGCTATAGAACTTCCCCCAAACCTCTCCTTCCTACATTCAGATATTCAGTCAACAGATATTTATCAAAGAACCATAAACGGTGTTAGGAACTGGAGACAGTTAAATCTAAGAGAAAAAATCCCCGGGAACCTGAAGAGTTGGCTCAGTGATTAAGATTACCCGAAACTCTGGGGCTCGAGACCCCATATGTACAACAATGCCAAGCAACCAGAGCTTCCAGGGACTAAGCCACTACCTAAAGACTATACATGGACTGACCCTGGACTCTGACCTCATAGGTAGCAATGAATATCCTAGTAAGAGCACCAGTGGAAGGGGAAGCCCTGGGTCCTGCTAATACTGAACCCCCAGTAAACTAGACTGTTGAGGGGAGGGCGACAATGGGGGGAGGGGTGGGAGGGGAACACCCAAAAGGAAGGGGAGGGGGGAAGGGGATGTTTGCCCAGAAACCGGAAAGGGAATAACACTCAAAATGTATATAAGAAATATTCAAGTTAATAAAAAAAAAAAAAAAAAAAAAAAAAATACACAATAAAATTTATGTCTGACTATAGAACAATAAAAAAATCTATAATAGTTAAAAAAAAGAAATGTAAGTAAAGAAATATATCTAATAAAAACTTAATGAAGTTTAGTAAATTTAAAAAAAAAAAAAAAAAAAAAAGATTACCCGAAACTCAAGTCCAGGGGTCACTCCCTTATATGTGGTGCACAGAACATACCATCTCAAAAAGAAAATTCCTGTTTTCATGACACTTTCTTTCTGTCGTGTGTGTGTGTGTGTGTGTGTGTGTGTGTGTGTGTGTGTGTATCTAGGTAAGTGCATATATGTGTGTAAGTGTATGTGTGCAAATGTATGCATGTGAGTATATATGTGTGTGAATGTATTTGTGTTAGTGTATACATGTGAGTGTATATATGTGAGTGAGTGTATTGTGGGAATGTATGTATGACTATATGTGTGTGAGTGTATGCATGTGAATGTGCGTATATGAGAGTATATGTGTGTGAGTGCATGTGAGAGAGTATGAGTACATATATGAGTACATTGTGTGAGCATGTGTGAGTACATGTGTATGAATGTATGTGTGTGAGCGTGTGCGTATAGGAGTGTATGTGTGTATGTATATGGTTGTGAGTATATGTATGGGTGTATGTGTGTATGTGTTTGAGAGTGTATGAGTGTTTGTGTATGGGTGTATTATGTGTATAGGTATATGTGTGTTAGTGAGTGTGCATGAGTGCTTGCATAAGTGTATGTGTGAGTGTATTTATATGAGTGTATATATGTGTACACTCATATATATATATGAGTGTATTGTGTGTTTGTGAGTATGTGTTTGAGAGTGTGTGTATAGAGTGTGTGAGTATGTGTATATGAGTGTTTGTACAGAGATGCATACAATGAACAAGAACAAAGTTTAGAATAATTGGGTAATTTTAGAAACTTTTATATTTAATAACAAAAGGAGAAACTTGGCACGGGAGCATGGAGAACACAGCTATGTGAAGTGGTTGTGAGGTGGAGGGTAGAAGGCTCAGGGTCTTGTGAGTACAGCTAGGCCCTTTCTTACGCAAGAACAATTGGAGAAGAGAAACCCCAGGTTTTTCCCAACCTCGCTCTAAACTACAACATGTGGCTTAGCACCCTGCACCTGATTTTTCCTTCTGACCAGAACCTCCAAGTGAATCATGAACAGACTGAGGGCAGCCAGACACTGTGTGAACAGCCTGTGAGACACCATCACCAAGTAAAAATACGAAACTCTCTTTAAAGTTTAAATAAACGTTTTCATAAAAACTGTGCTATATAACTAGTAGAATTCCACGATCAAATTAAATAATACGATTTTTCCCATTCTGTTTTTCTGTATGTAATACATATACAAGTCACCAATACAGAAATCCTGGGAAAAAAAGTGAACTTTTAGTTGGTCATTTTTCCAGAAGGTACCTTTATTCTCCTGTGGAACCTGTGCCTGAGATAGGATGAAACTACGATCGTTCTGGATGAGGTACAGAGTACAGCACTGTAAGCCTGAAGAAGTGTGTGTTGTGCCCTTTGAACATCAAGAACTTGATGGACTGAGGGGCTTCACACCCATCAACCTCAAAGAGTTAGAGAATGTCATATGGATGAAATGATAGAACATCACTGGGAGAAAAAGACAGACTACCACATCCTGAACCCTAAGATGTGGTCTCAAGGTGAAGAAGCCATTCTCAGAGTGGCTAGACGAACACACACACGCACACGCGCACACACACACACACACACACACACACACACACACACACACACACACACGCACACAATCCCAAGCTGAGAGGTGATCAGGGCCTTCCAAGTCATTGCCTGTATTTGAGGTGGGCTGGGTCTGGTTTTGGCTGGCAGCTGCTAAGCCTAACCAGGTCTGAACCTGATTAACTGGGCTGGCGGCCAGGTGCAGGAGTCTGGCCAGCTCACCACTTAGATATCCCCAGAGTCCTTCCTGGTTCTGAGTCTGGAAGCCTTTCCACTCTTGGCATTGTGCCCTTCCTTGGCTCATGCATAGCAGTCTGCGTGAATGTAGGCACACATACTGGCCACCTTGCATTTTGTATTCCAGTGGCCAAGGGTTCTTATCATCTCCTGTCCTATCTGACTTATCTGGGCACGCACACTGCCTCCCTTGCCAAGTCCCCCCATCTCCCGCCCCTTCCCCTGTCTGTCGCATGCTTCAGCTGGATTCAGGTATCCATAGTTCCTCTGAGTGACTGTTTGCCAACTGTAGTTTAGGCCAGGTCTCTCTCTCTTTCTCTCTCTCCTATCATACCCACATTACATTAGGTTTCAAGGTCATTGGAATGGCCTTTTTATGTGACAGAAATAAGTGCCTATAGAGAGAGAATGGGAATAAACAAGTAAATGGTAGACACAAAGTGAGACGGTTCAAGACAGTTGCCACAAACTTTCATTGGCTTCCTTCCATTTTTAAAAATCTTGTGTGTGTGCACATGTGTGTATATGTGCATGTGTATATATGTGTATATGTGCATGTTTGTACATGTGTGTACATATGTTTGTATGTGCATGTTTATGTACGTGTATGTGTGCATATGTGTATGTGTGCATGTTTGTACATGTGTTTGTGTATATGTGTGCATATGTGTATGTGTGCATGATTGTACATGTGTATGTGTGTCTGTGTGCACGTGCATATGTATGCATGACAAACATGCTATGGCCCACATGTGGAAATCAGAGGGTAACTTCAAATGTTGATCGTCGTGCCCTACCTTGTTTTTGAGGTGGGATCTGTTGTTCGCTGATGCTCATACCTAAGAGCACCTGGCTCCTTCTAGGGAATCCGTCCTGTCTCTGCCTCCCGTCCCTCAGGAGGAACTCTGGTGCTATGAAAGTACACTAGCTGGCTGTATGTGACTTCCGAAGTCACAGTGCCTTACACATTGAGCCATCTCCTCAGCCCTCTTCCCATTTTTAATTGGCCATCAGTCATATAGTTCGTAGATAAATTAACCTAATTTACATATATGGATAAAGCTAAAAGCAAACCGACAGTGTTGGCGCATGCCTGGATTCTAAGCATTCAGGAAGCCAAGGGAAGGGGGATGGGCAAATCGAGCATAGCAAGACCCTGTCTCAGAGTTAATAGATGCAGAATCGAGTAATTACTTTACTTACTACGGAATTAAGCTACTGATTAAACGGACTCACTAGAGCTATAGGGTGATTTCTTTAAGAGCAGATTTATAACGTGGTTTCCCTCAGTTTCTCCTTGAATACTCAAAAACCACTGGACTGTAGTTGTCAAAATGTAAACAATTGTGTTCGAATAAACAAGACTGTATAATCATTATTAAAATGTCAACACACACCAACTATTGGTTATCATAAACAGTTTCCATATGGAGAAGCATCTGTAGCCTGGCATTTTAACAGCGACCTCCTAGCAGCCTTCTCTTTTTAGGTAGTGCGACACAGCTGGCGTATTTAACGTTGATTGTTATACGGTGAGGTAAAGAGTGGAAAGACGAGAGGTTATCTAACCTGCCTGGGGATGAATGATGTGCTTTCCTTAGAAGGAACTGTGCTCGTTCTTCTCCTCCATTGTCTCTCCCCACTCCAGACTTGGCAAGAGTCAGGAGTGAAGTGGGGGAGGGGCAGACATCAGCTAGAGTTACCAGGGACCACAGCATCCCAAGGTAACGAAGACCCATAAATCGCCTGCCACTTTCTCTCCTTCCTTTTTCCTTTCTCGGGAAGATCTGTGAGAATTCTGAGAGATGATGACCTCCCCAGTAGGACCAGGAGATCTGAACTCTGAATTCCTCACATGTAAGTTGGAACAGGCCTCGTCCCTGCGGGCTATGAAAGCATATGTATGTTATAGTTGGCATCTCCCTCCCGCTCCAGGCTCCCTCACAGAGTGAGGTCATTCCTTACCTCACACAGCATCCTCTCTCCATCACTACCATGGGTGGCTTTGGGTCCAGAGAGGAGCATAGAGAGTTGAAAGCTCCTGAGTGTGCTTCTGCCAGCCAGCGGTACCAGACACCTTTGCTCTCCTCCAAGGGAATAGGCTGGGCGGGGCCTAAGCCATCCCGACAGGCTACTCTGTTAGGGAGCTGTCCGTGAAGGATCACACTACCTGATGACCAGGGCTGGGTCATGCCAGGTACGGTACTTGTAGCCAGGTACTAAACTTCTCTTCAAGGGCCAACAGTGTAGATGTTCCACACTCAAAGGCCAGCAGGAATACAAGAAGAGTGGGATGATTTTTTTTTAAAAAAAAAAGATGTCTAACTCCTTACAGTGGAAAAACAGCTCAATTCTTACCACAACAGAACATTCCTCCTCCTCCTCCTCCTCCTCCTCCTCCCCTTCTTCCTTCTCCCCTCTTCGCCTCTTCACGAATGTTAGGAAAGTGATGAAAAGGATATGAATTAACAAGATCTCTCTAATTCCCTGTCTCTCCATCATGGATACCAAAGGTTTCGGGGGTGGAATGTAACCTGGTTAGATGAAAATGTTTAATTGGTCCTTATTAGACTTGGCACCCATGATTTAGCTTCAAAGCCTACTACAGCCGCACATGAGTTTAACATGGACTGTTTCTTCTCTTTTCTTTAAAAAAAAAAAAACATTATTGTTATTTTATGCGCATGGGTGCTTTGCCTGCATGTTTGTTTGTGTGTGGGGTGTTGGATCCCTCGGAATTGGAGCCTCAGGCTGGTGTCAGCTGCCGTGTGGGTATCAGAAACAGACGCCGGACCTCTGGAAGAGCAGCCAGTGCTCTTAACCCCTGGGCCATCTCTCCAGCCCCTGGATGTAATGTTTCTCATGCAGGTAGGATATATTTCTAGGATTAAGGGAAAGGGGCAGATGAAGGAGATATTGAAACATTTTGGAGAAAAGGAGGAAGACTCGCTTTTCCTCCCATAATATTTTCTGTGTAAACAAATAGAGAGACGGTTTAAAAACATGAGCGCCGTATCATTTCATATCTAAAAGTAATGGATATTAACTCCGTAATCTGACCAAAAGTCTAGTAAAAATTAGTTTGCAGTTGATTTCAGTAAGAGCCCTGAAATAAAGACTGTACGTGCGAGCTATATGTTCCCTTTAGTTCACTTTCAACCTGCAAGTTCCTAATCCAGAACAAAAATAAAGACTTGTGTGATACTGGGTGACAAGGGAAATCGGCAATATTTATATATGGGCGTATAGAAAGGAGGATATAGAGAGTGGTGAGAGGAGGTGCTCGCCCTGGGATTCCCAGCAGGAACAATTGGACCTGAACCTGAATGACCTCCTCCATCCTTCATGGGCAGTAGGCCTAAACTTTACCTGTCCAAGTCTTCTCTCGCCCCTCAAAACTCTCGCCTTCGATATCTGTCCCCAGGTTAAAAATAAAAATAAAAAAATGTAAAAGCTGTGCACCTCAGAGGTGGCAGCACGGTACCCGGGTGAGATGGGGAGCAGAAGAGCCTGTGACAGGACTTTCTGGGTGTAGAGCTCACTACAGTTAGCAGACTGGACTATGCCTGTGTGGTAAGGCAGAGCCCAAGTATGGAAGCATGGTGCTCCTGGGATTCTCTGTCTCACCATTTCCTCTTGGCCACACACCGGACACTGCCTCGGGAGCCTGTCTTGCTCCTCACCCCCACCAAACTCCTGTCCCCACAGGTGTGGGAACATCCTCCATCCGGTCATCTCCAGTAGCTCAGACTTTGAACCCAGAAGACCTAGTTTACATTCGTTTAGCCTCAGTGCTCACTGGCTGCTAGTCCCAATTCTGTTTACTGCTGCGTCTTCTCCAGACACCCTCCTCATCACACCACCCCTGCATCCGTGAAATGAGAAGAGTCACTGAGTAAGAGGCTAAAATATGATAGAGAGCCTTCTTCAGCTTCTCTGTCATACTAGTTATAAGGACATGGAGAAGTAAAGTATACATACATACATACACATACATACACATATAACACACACATACACATATAAACACATACAGAAACACACATATACACACATACATACATACACATACAAATACACACACATACACATATAAACACATACAGATACACACATATACACACATACATACATACATGCACATATAAACATATACAAATACACACACATACACATATAAACACATACAGATACACACAGATACACACATACATACACATACAAACACATACAGATACACACATACATACACATACAGATACACACAGACACATATACACACATACATACACATACAAACACATACACCACATACACATATATGCACATACATACACATATGCACACATACACACATATAGATATGTAGACATAAGCACACAGACACATACATCCATAAATACATACATATACATTCAAACACATACAAACACGCACATACTTACACATGGTAGTCAATAATTCTTGTCCCTTTAGATAAAAAATTATTCTACAAAAGCTTGTTAAACTAAATGAGTATTTTTCAGAAAACTCAGCCAGTTCCTCTTGCCCTGTTTAATCGAGACTTGAATGAGGCAAGGCCTTTCATTCTGGCCTTCTTGTTCTCAAAGAGAAATGTGGTCTCTAGGAGGGAGGAAGACAGGACACCAGCGGGTCTTCCCGCATCTCTCTGAGCTGTTTTTGATGACTCTCTGACCTACTTCTCTCTCTTTTAGTGTAATAAATATTTCTACTATCTTTTTAAGAATCTCACGCACATACACATGTGCTTTGAACATCTTCACCCCTTCTACTAACTCACTTCAGTTCTAAAATCTTCGTCTCTCTCAAGTTTTTGTGCTTTTTTAAATCTTTAACTTTTTTTGTAATCCGTATGATTCTAACTCACATGTGTGGGGCAGCCCAGTGGAGCGTGCTTTTTTTTTTTCTTTTTACAGGTACATTGTTGGCCTTTAAGTGACACATGCGTGCACATGAGGACAATCTTACCCCGACAGCATGGGTTGGCAGCCAGGCTAAAGATTCCACAGCATTCCCTTGTGTGTTGAAACCATGGTTTCCACCCCGTGGAATTACAGTCTAATTGGCATTTGAGCTGAGAGGCTCAAATTTTAGAGCAGTTAGAAAGTTATCAGCTTCTCTCCTAGAAGAGTCCAAGAAATCTAAACTGTTATCTAGAGGTAACACACAGTCCCTACAAGTGGATGGTGTTTTCTCCTCGTTTTGTTTGTTCCTCAGTTGTTACTTATTATTATTATTATTATTATTATTATTATTATTATTATTATTATTATTATTATTATTATTATTGTGGTGGTGGTGGTGGTGGTGGTGGTGGTGGTGGTGGTGGTGGTGGTGGTGGTGGTGGTGGTGATGGTGGTGGTGGTGGTGATGATGATGATGTCGTCAATCTGGCTGCCTTGGCTTTTCTCCTTCCATTTAGTAAGTCAGTCCATAAGCTGTTCTCTGTCCTGCCTCATTTCTCATGCCTGGTACCAGGAAGCATCCCAGTTGCCTGGGCCAAAAGTCCACATGCCCTTGTGTCTTGAGATCAGCAAGTGAATTTAAAGGAAGAAAATCCAGAATGAGCTGGGGTTACATGTTGTTGTAACTGGTCCCACAAAATTCTAATCGGAACTAGAAAATGCCGGGGGCTGGGGCATAGCGTGGGTGGGGAAGCACTTGTTCAGAGTGCTCAAGGCATTGGAGGAACTGGATGGGCAGCAAGTAAGGTAGTTTGGTGATTGTCTACCCGATGGAAGCCCTAAAGGTATATCCCCTCATGAAATCATTTCTTTAAAATTCTTTAAAATCATGAGTTCCCATCCTCCCTTCTGCAGCCAGTTACTAAGGGTAAAAGGTTCAATTTCCCATTTCCTCTGTGGTTTTCCTCTTCTTTTTTTTAAATTAATTTTCTTAAAAAATTAATTGTGGATTATAAACTTGAGAAAACAGGGGTTTTGTTTTGTTTTGTTTTAAACAGCTGGACATTAAAGTGCCCTAAAATCTTTTGTGTCTGTGACAAGATTATACATCATGAAACCATCCCAAGGGGATGATTAGATTTTATCTCTTCGGGTAGGCGGGGGATGGAGGTAGGCGTTGATGTCAATGCTGCACCAAAACAAGAAGACAGCTCACTTGATCAGGGAGGAAGCAGAAGTCTCTCAAATGGTACGGGAACAAGTCTGTCTGCCCAAGTCACTTTTGTCATTACAGGGGTGGGGTATATTTCACCTGCCCCTTTATTGAGACTTCAAAATTAAGAATCCAAACTGGAACCAAAAAGGCAGGGGGAAGAAAAACCAGACAGATGTAAAAAAAAAAAAGAATTATAAACTCTCTCTGTTGGGAGTGATGGAGAGAAGACGGGACCAGAGATCCCTGGGCTTTTTCTCCACATAATGTTCCTGACAGTCAGTTAAGCTGGTCGTTTTGGAGCTGATGCTGCTAGGCTTTGAGCAAAGGAGGCTAAGAAACCTGGAAGCAGCTGGCGTTGAAATGATCCACACAGGGCTTCTGAGTAAGCGACACCTCCAGATCTGCACAACAGCCAGGATTCCAACGCCAGAACTTTGCTTCCAGCGAGGTGATGCCCTACATTTTGACTCGCCCTGAGGAAAAGCTCCTCAATTTCACAGGTGCTCACAGTAATGTGACCCGACTGAAAGGCTCTGTGTGCTGAGTTAAAATTAAGCTCTGCGTGCGGGCTCCTGTTCGGCGTGCAGACAAGCAAGGCAGGAAGCCTCCCACACTAGAAAGGGAAGATAAGAGTTATCAAAGACAGAAGGGTTTTTTTTGTTTTGTTTTGTTTTGTTTTGTTGTTTTTAATTGAAGGGCATTTCAAAGTACAGACATATATGGCATGTTTGCAGATCCTCTGTGCATGTGTGTAAACATGCACGTTCACACATCAAAACTCGTTTCTTTCCTGAGTAACAAGACCTACCGAGAACAAAGTGAAAGCAATTGAAAAAGAAAAGTACTTCCAATGCACACAGCCGCCGAAGGATTATTTATTACCCTCTGGGCTTCAAGAGCTAAGAAGGGACGCAAGAGAAATGGAAAAGTAAGCATAGAAGGGCCTCGGAGGCTGAGGACACAAACGGCTGACCATCAAATCATCCCTAACGGCAACAGCCATCAGAGAAATGCAGATCAGAAATGGAGTTTTTACCTCCTTCACTGGAGTGACAAAGCCTTCTCTTGACCCAACTTCACTCAGACCTCCTCCCGACCCACCAGCTGTCAATCAACTTGAACACAGACATTGCAGGAGCAAAGGTACCTTATTTGGAACCTGAGGACTGCAACTCGGGACCCACGGGTTAGCCAGCTCAGAATGACCCTGGTTAGTTCTGATCGGGGTTTGCAAGGAGAAGCTGAGAGCAAAGGAAGTTTCTCTAGTTGTGCAACAAGAAAAACGACAGATGCAGACAGGAGGAGCCGTTCCTAACCCAAAGCTGGGCATCACTGGGCCACCTAGGGCTAGTAGCCAAGACGCACTCTAGGAGTAAAGTCACTTGGTGGTGGCAGTTTGCTGGGCTGCAACCTCCAGTAAAAGAGATGATAATGTGTTAGCAGTCCTGAGCCAGTTCAAAACTGGACACTACTTTGTTGTTTTCTCTCCACAGAGGCCTAACGTGTTCTCATCAAACAGAGTTGGAGGGAAGAACCCTGCTAAGTCATTTAGCAGGAACTTCCCACTTCTCTCTCCATTAGCAACTGACCAACTGCTAGGGTGGTTTAACCAGCCTCCCTTCTGTTTCCATCCTGTTTTCTACCTTTCCTGCGATTTTCCAGCTACCAACACTTCCCTGCTTCTGAGCTACAAGTTCTCTTTTTCTTGCTGTGGTAGAAAGGCCCCTATAGGCTCCTACGTTTGAACGCTTGGTCCCCAGTTGGTGGAACTGTTTGGGAAGGATGAGGAGGCGTGTCCTAGCCGGGAGAGGTGCACCAAGAGACAGGGTGAGGGGGAGAGTGAGTCAAGGCTTCCAAAACTTCCCACCATCCCCAGCACATTCTTTGCCTCCTACTGTGGTTCAGGATGTGAGCTCTCAGTTACCGTTCTGGCTGTCTAGTGCCAATACTGTCGCCTGCTGCCTGCTACCTCCACTCCACCACAAACTCGAATCCTTTGCCCCAAATAAACTTTGTTCTATAAGTTATCTTGATTATGGTGTCTTATCAGAAGGTAGGAAAGCCACTAAGTCAGTGTAGTCAGAGCTGAGCCTGGTGGGGTTTTGTTGTTGTTGTCTTTGTTTCGTTGTTTTTTGTCGTTGGCTATTTATCTCTTTTGTTTTGCTTTGTTTTGTTTTGTTTTTTGGTGTGGGTTCAGGGGCTACACAATGTTTCCTTCTTTGCTTCAAAAATCTCATAGGAATGGTCCTGAGCAAACTTCTTATGGAATGTTTGCCTCAACAGAAGCTTCAGATATTGATGATGTTCATTGCTGACGGGAAAACAGGCTTCCCTGAGCTCTGCTAAGAGTGTAAAAACAGAGACCTACAGACTGGAGTCTCCACATGGAATTAGGACCACATGTGCAGAAAGATGTGTCTGCCCAAGTCTCAGTGAACTCTGAGGTGATGAGGGTTAATTTCAACGGAGGGGAGATATTCCTAGGAGATTAATAAAGCACTCTTTTGGACGCATCTGAAAGGGTCTTTCCAGGGACGCATTACCTATGGGGCAGTGCCTTTGGGAAAAGATGTTCTCTTAACGTGGATGGTAGCCTCCTACAGGGAGAGAAGGTTGAATGGGACAAGGGGAGGAGAGGAGGCACAGATATGTTCCACCCTCTCTGCTTCTTGGATGCTGGGAGGTGAACAACTTCACTCTGGGACATCCTTCAACGAGAACCTTGCCTTCCCCCACTGCAGAGTAACAAGGAGCCAGCCGACCACAGACGGAAACCTCTGAAATCCTCCAGTTGATTCTCTCATGTATTAGCCATAGCCTCGTTAAAAGCTTAGGGAAACACTGAATACTTAACAGGGACGTGCTTATAGAAAGCACGCAGTCAGACTGTAGCCTCTGAGAGTGAACGAAGTACCATCCTCTATGCCGTTGTCAAGAAGCTTCTGGATGAAAAGTAGAGTTTCTAAGGAATGCGTATGCGTATGCTGAAATTTTGAGGGGGAGGAAAAAGACATTTCTTTGTATTTATGCATCAAAAGCCTAAGCTAGGTTATTTAGGAATGAGGTTAGGGATGCAGAAATTACACATTTTTCTCTAGGCACGTCTGTACTGGGTACGTTTTACTTTGAGAATGTGTCTAAAGGTATGACAAACATAAATGGGTTGGGAGAAGTGGAGGACAGCTGCTCAATTAGGAAAAGAAATGTCGCTTGTTTCAGAAGAACATTTAAATGAGCTAGCTGCTTTAACACGTCATCCTGAGTGATTTCAGTTAGTTTTCTAAGTGCTGCCTATTAGTTAGCATCAGGAGAGCCACCCTACCTACTGGAGGTGGATTCCCTCTTATGCTGGTACGGAAACAGAGAAAAAAAGTCAAACTTGACTTTTCATCAAAGATTGTGGCATCCCTGCCAAGCTCCCCCATCTCATTCCAGGAAAGCACGGCCTCGGGGCCCTGTTGTGACTTTTTAGCTCATTCCCTGCTCACTACTCAGAACCCAGGGTCTGCCTTTGCCTCTGGTCATACTCCTTTGTTCTTCCCTCTTGCGGGGAAACTTTTCACCTTGGCCATATCCAGGGTTCCCCACTGGGGACTTCAGCTGTCACTTTCCCAGCAGGGCTTGGCTTCCTCATCTGTAATGATGTTATCTCTTCATCTCCACCTCGGGACACTATCCCCCTCCTCGGAGCTCCTGATTTCACAATATAATAACCTTTATTAACTCTCTTCCTTGACAATGACCAAAGTCTGGCCAAACTTCTCTGAGGCTAAGGAGGGTTGTTCTGGCGAATGCTCTTAAATCTTGAGCTGGGTCATTACAGGTGGCCTTGTGCCAACTCCAATTCTTATTGAGATGTATCTGATCAAATAAGGCCAGAGAAATGACATTTTACAGCCTAAACAGGTCCTTGAAGTCAGCTCACTATCTGGGAGGTCCCTAGAGGGTGAGGGTCCAAATCAGCCTTAGTTCCAGATGGCTCCATTTGGAGAAAGACCGGGCTTGATCCCCTGTGATATTCCTAGAGTAATGTAGAGGTCTTATAAGATACCTCTGAGAGCTGCTCTAAATGGAAATAGGATCTAAATGGTGCCATGGTAACAGGTACCAGACAGGCTAGGATGGAGTTATTTGGAAGGACATCACATCCATCAGGGAGAGAAATTATTGGCTTTCATGCGACGTATTCTTCTGGGTTATTTCTAATCTCCAAAGCATGAAATCTGATCCCCGTGATCCATGATCCAAAGGGTGGTTCCGTTCTACAAAGGGTAACATCTATCACCCTTCCAGGTCTTACCCTGTTGTTCCACAGGGCACCTCCATTCCTGTTTGTATTCCCAAACCGCCAACTGACCCCACTGCATAAAGCAACACTGATTATGCCACAAACAAATGTATCGTAACAGCTTTCTTATTCTATTCCTTTAAAACTCTCTCACCCTTAACAGATGTGGTGGTTTGAATATGCTTGGCCCACAGGGAGTGCTGCTGTCAGCAGGTGTAGCCTTGTTGGAGGAAGCGTGTCACTGTGGGAGTGAGCTTTGAGGGTCACCTTCTATGCTTAGGCTTCGCCCATTGTGGAAGGAAGCTTCCTCCTAGTTGCTAGTCTTCTCCTGGCTGCCTTTGGTTCAAGATGTAGAACTCTCAGTTCCTCCAGCAGATGTCATGACCCAGATTAAAGGTGTGACCACCACACCTGGACCTAAGCTGTTCTTTACTTGGAACTTGCTCTGCCCAGGCTGGCCTTGAACTCAGAGATCCACTTGCCTCAGTCCCCTGGGATCAAAGGAGTGTACCACCATGCCCTGGGTCTAAGTTTTTCATTATAGATCTTAAAGAAGTTGAAAACCTAGAACTGTCATCACAACAGAAATCTGGCTTTTCTCAGTGACATCCTTGCCTCCCAGAAGCCAGAAATTCCTCTATTTCTCAGCCCTCTGGACTTGAGACAGTAAAGATTTTTCGTGTGCCCTCAGCTCTCTCACCTCCCATTCAAGAAGTGTCCTTTATATGGCCACGTGGATATATCACTTCTTGTGTCCCACATCTCAGTCCATGTTGAGACAAGAGCTGGGTTAGTTTGCTCCGATGCTTTTAGAACTGGAATCCAAGACCCCCAGTGAGTCTCGCTGCTAGTTTGAAGACAGGTCAACTTAGGAGCTTTGATAATAATGTGTATACAAAGGCAGAGGAATCTAGGATGTATGTAGGTAGATGAATGGATAGCACAGATAGTGTTAGAGAATGTCTGTATCCACTTACAATCCAAATCTTGAAACTTTGCTCTCTAGTGTGATGGCATCAGGAGGTGAGGTATGTGAGAGGGAACTGGGATTAGGGGAAGTGTGACACACTAATGAATTGGAGTAGCGTCCATAAAGGAAATCTTATATACTCTCTCTACCTAGGGACAACACGGTAAGAAGGCAGCCACCCATAAGTCAAGAGGCGGCCCCTTACACAATGGTATTTGCAAAGCCTTATGTTATGGTGCCATTGTCTCCATTTTGTGGTAGTATCCATGAGCTGTTACTATGATGGGTGACAGATACATCCTCAGATACACATGAGCAAAAGGTGTGCACTTTGAAGTCAGGAAGCTGTGAGTTTGGGACCAGTACTTCCCTGCCACCCAAGGGACATTTTTTTGTTTGTTTGTTTGCTTGCTTTGAGACAGGGTTTCTATGTGTAGCCCTGATTGTCCTGGAACTCACTCTGTAGACCTGGTTGTCCTTGAACTCATAGAGATCTGCCTCTGCCCCTGCCTCTGCCTCTGCCTCTGCCTCTGCCTCTGCCTCTGCCCCTGCCCCCCCTGCCCCCTGCCCCTGCCCCTGCCCCTGCCCCCTGCCCCTGCCTCTGCCTCTCTGCCCCTCTGCCTCTCTGCCCCTGCCCCTGCCCCTGCCCCTGCCCCTGCCCCTGCCCCTGCCCCTCCCCTTGGAAGCAGAAATTAAAGGCTTGGGCCACCACTGTCAAACTCCTGATCCACCTTTTAAAAGGGGTTGCTGTGAAGATGAAGCCCTATGGTGAGTGCAGCCACCTCAGGACCCCACCAGCAACAGTTTGCTGCCTTCTGACCCTCGGTCAGCACAGTCTTGGATCTAGTACCAGTAGAGCATTCCCATGAGCCTGCAGAGTCCCTGGGCCTGGGGTTTCCTCTGTACTGGCCTCAGTTGGGACAGATAATCATTACTTCCTCTGCACAAACTGTCTCCTGTGGCTGTGGCCCAGTGGGCCTTGTGCAGTAGGTCCCTGGAAGCTCTAATGAGTTCATGAGCAGCTCTTGAAAAAGCAAATACAGACATCCACTTGATTATATTTTCAGTTTAGAACACTTGGGAATCAAGTTTTTACCTGTTCTTATATACATATGATAAACATTCTGGATTAGTTGTTGGTAGATAGCTTGATATCAAAAGAACTGACGTCCAAGTCACACCCAGTCTGCTGGGATATTGATCTTGGGCTTTCTGGCTTTCAAAACTGTGAGAGACAAATCTGTGTCGATTTAACAGTTTATGGCATTTTTATAGCAATTCACATGTACTTAGATAGATAGATAGATAGATAGATAGATAGATAGATAGATAGACAGACAGATAGACAGATCTTCAGAAATATAAGGCAATAGAGAAAGAGAGTTTCCTCCATTTCAACGCCTTCCTTTTAGGCTGTAAGCTCCCCACCCCCACCCTCCACCGCCACGCTGGATTGGAACTGCTCTCCCACTGAATGTCTGAGGGACTAGCTGTCCAAATAACTGTTACGGCCATGAAACCGTCCTATAAGGACACAGGAAGGTATTCTCACCATATCGTCATGCCCTTTGCCCTTTCCTCAATGCCTCCTTAACTCGTCCTTGATGGTAATCATTTGTGACTTGCAAAGTGAGCTCTAAAGAGCTATACTGAATCATAGCCTCCATAAGGGAGCAGAAACCAGACATCACAGGGCTGGGGTGAAGTTCAGTTTGTACTTGCAACTGTGTCTGCCTTGCAAGGACCTAAGTTCTATGTTCAGAATTCACATTAAAAAAAAAAAAAGCCAGATGTCTTAGTTAGGATTTTATTGCTGTGAAGAGACATCATAACCACAGACACCCTTAGAAAGGAGAACATTTATTTGGGGCTGACTTAGAGTCCGGAGGTTTAGTCTACGGTCATCATGGTGGGAAGCATGGTGGCAGGGAGGCAGTCATGGTGCCAGAGGAGGCGCTGAGAGTTCTTCATCCAGGTTGGGAGACAGCAGGAAGTGAGTTGAGCCACTGGGCCTGGCTTACGCTTCTAAGACCTCAAAGCCCACACCCCTCATGATGCACTTCCTCCATCAAAGCCATGCCTCCTAATAGTGCCGCTTCCTACGGACCTGTGGGGTTATTTTTATTCAAACCATCCCATCGGGCGTGGTG